>NW_019646454.1:185224-193178 GCF_002806865.2 Cucurbita pepo subsp. pepo
AAATGTGTAAAAAGATTATATTAACTTAATTCTATTTTTAATTTTAATCATTTTTTAACCAACACCCTCCTTAGATATTATTTATTGAAATGTTATTTATAGGAGGAAAGATCCATCAGTCAATCCCTAATTTAATCTTATTTATTTATTAAATAAAATTGAAAACTAGATAAAAGACTAAATTAATAAAAATATTCGTAGACTTTTAAAAGTTGAGTTGCAATAATAACTTTAAATCTTAAATGTTTAAAAATACCATTAAACTTTTAATATTGTTTAAGAAATATGATTGATTAATACTCTTCAACATTTTTTAAAAATTCAAAAATACCCTTCTATTAGTACTATGTTTAAAAAACACTGATTAAATTTGAAAAGCAGTATTACCTCTTTTACCTTTATAAAAAAAATTAATATTCTTTTTTTACCGTTTTTCATCGGATTACATTTTTAAAAATTAAATGACACTTTTGAAAGTTAGGTTATTTGAAAAAAAAAAAATTAAGATTTTTATCAAAAAATAACATAAGGAATTTTTAAAAAAAATTAAAAGTATTTATGAGGTTTTGTTAAAAGTTTAAAGAGTGTTATTAAAACTTTTTTTTTTTTAAACAAAATATAAAAAGTATTTTTATTAATTTTAGATGAGTGGAGCATAGACCTAAAATGTTAAAAGAAGTTTGAATCTTAACTAATTTCCTTATCCAAAATTAGTTCAAGATTTGAACGGTGTGAAATAAGTGAGAAAATTGGGAAGAGAGTCAAAAGTAGCTACAGGAAAGTTGAGGTGAAAGTCAAATGTGCAGAAGTTTCAAAGTGAGAAAGAAAGCCACAATGAGACAAAAAATGGTGAGATTAGAAAGAATTAAGAGATGAAACAGAAGACTAGGAGGGGAGGGGTGTGTACCCTCCCCCTTCTTCTACCTCCATCCTCTGTCCTCCTCTTTCCCGTTGTGGATATCATCACCAAAAGTGGAACCTTGTTTATCTTTATCCATCTAAAAAATTGGCATAATCTATAATGTTTCATTTCTACTCAGATTGTGTACCCACTAAGTATTCTTCGTTGAAACCTAAACTCACCCTCACAACTTCCTACTTTGTCATTGCCCTCTATGCTTTTGATGAATGTCCCTCTCTATGTTTTCGCTCCTCATATTGTAAGGTGTTGCCCATTCAACCCCACTTTTTGCCTCCACCTTGTTTCAATCCGTTTTGGAAGCTCTCAAATCTAAGATTTCACTTCATTTTTTTTAAAGCCTTTCCATGTCAAATTTCTTCTTTTTTTTTTCATTCACGGTTTGTTTCTTTTGAAGCACTCATTTTTGTAAAATTACTTCAAAAGTTGAATATAAATTTCAATTCCAATTAAGACTCTTTCAGCTTTGGGCTACTCATATCTATTCAACCATTGTCACCTTCTCCTCTCTCTCTTCTTCTGTAACTATGTTAAGTTTTTAATTTTGTCTCTGCTCTTTTTGGGTTATACATTTCTCTCCCCAAAATTTGCTCCTGAGCTCCTCTCAAATCTAGAAGTTTAATCTTTTTCTTTCAAACTCTATGTGGGAAATGCAGTAGATAGATCATTGGGTCCCTGATTCTCTCCATAGTTTTGCCAAAAATCTTGTGGTGGATCATGAACCCCCTTGTCTCTCAAGCACTTGACTTCATTGCTTAAACAATCGTTCTTACAATGGTACATAACATCACAATATTTCTATTAATCTCTTCCACCATCCTAATTTTAATTTTTTAAGCAATGGTCTAGAACTAATCTTATACTTCTTTTTATATCTAATAACATGTTACAATCTACAAGTGTACTCAATGCATTTTAGTGGCAGTTATAAGTTGGGGTTTGAGTTTATAAAATTGTTAGGGATCTAATTGTGATTGATTATCAACTTCTCACAAACAAACAAAAAAAAAAAAATGTTAACTTAGATTTCTTAATTATTTTATTAGTTTTTTTTATTAAAAAGAAAGGGAAATGTTAAAATTATTATAAAAAAAATTAAATAATTAATTACAACATGACGCTGTCGGGTCACACAAACCAAAACCACAAATAAATAGGAACCCACGCGTATAGCCTTACAATGATCCTAATCCAATAAGCCTATGATCCAATAAGCCCAGCCTATATTGGACACCTCATGCCCAAACTCCAGTCCATCAACTTCCCAAATAGTTGCCCAAGCCCATGCACACTTTCGTCTCATCACAACTATCCGGAGTCGTCGAAGTTTCATGTGGCTCATGTTTGTCTTGCATCNTACGTCTTGCATCAGCTTGTATGACTCGTTGTAGTCCTCTAACTTTCAATCATCTCGGTCCAATTATTTCAGCTTGGGTTCAATTAATTTAAGCTTGCTCGTTTGGCTCGTTGTAGTCATATAATTTTCGATCGACTTGATTCAATTGTTTCAATTTTGGTTCAGTCAATTTAAGCTTTCCATGTCCGATTTAAATCTATTTTAAATTGTGCATGGACATGGTCATTTCCAGTTGTTTCATATAATTTTAAGATATTTTAGATCAAAATAAGTTTTGATCGAGGACTTTTTAAGTTATTTTATCCTATGTTTTTGTTGGTAGCTTTTCTCACTACTTGGAGCTTATCTTAGAGAAATTAGGGGGTTGTAGCATGATAAATATGTTATATAATCAATTTTTCTTATCTTTAATAGTTGCAGGGTAAAATTAGATTTCATTAGTCTAAGTGACCCCAATAAATGAATTTGTATTTAAAAATACTCATTAAATTTTAAAATTAACATTAACACACTTCACCTTTATAAGAAAATTTTAATTTTTTATTTACCATTGAGTGTAGGTCGACATCTCATAAATTATCTCTAAATTTTAAATGCTAAAAGGCACTCTTGAAACATTTTTGAAAGTTGAATGATATTTTCGAATTTTTTTTAAAGTTTAAAGGTATTTTTGAAAAAAAAAATTAAGGATTTTAATCCAAAACTAACTTAATGAGTATTCTTTTATTAAATTTAAAATTATTTTTGAGATTTTCTTAAAAAATCGGAAGTAACATCCAAACTTATTTTTTCAAACAAAATAGAAAGTTGAAAGAATAATTTTATTAATTTTAAATGAGTGGAGTAGACATAAAAAGTTAAAAGAAGTTTGAATTTCAACTAATTTATTTATACAAAATTAGTTCAAGATTTGAATTGTGTGTGATGAAAGAGAAATCTTAGAATAGGAACCAGAAGTAACAACTAGCTAAATTGGAGTGAAAGTCAAAAGTCAAAAGTGCAGTGCAGATCATGCATGTAAACCCAAATTTCAAAGGGAGAGAGAAAGCCAAAGTGGAGTGCAGACATGTAAAAAAAAAAAAAAAAAATCAAATGGTAAGATTAGAAAAAGAAAAGAGATGAAAGTGAGGTCTCAGAGGGGAGGGTACACACCTAGGTACCCTCCCTCTTCCTCTACCTATTATTACCGTTATGGTTATCAATACAAAAAATTGGATTTTTTTCATCTTTATCCATCTAAAAATTGGCATAATATATGCCGTTTCACTTTCATTTTTACTCAGATTCTTATACCCACCAAATATTCTCCATTGAAACTCAAAACTCACCCCACGACTTCCTACTTCCATGTTTTTGCTCTTGATAGTGCAAGGTGTTGTCCATTCAACCACACTTTTTGCCTCCTTGTTGCAATCCCTTTTGGAAGCTCTCACAAGTAATATCTTACTTACTTTTCTTTTAATGTTCAGTTCAGATTTCTTCTTTTTCATTCACTCATGGTTTATTTTGAAGCACTCAATTTTGTAAAATTACTATCCCAACTTTTCCTCTTGCTTTTGCCTTGACGAAGACATCTTCACTAACTCTCTCTCTCTCTCCTCCTCCTCCTTCTTTGTCTCTACGGATCGAGCTTTTAGCTTTGTATCTTCTATTTTTAGGGTGGTTCATCTTTCTTCCCAAAATTTACTCTCTCAGTTCCTATCAAATCTTTCTTCCCAAAATTTACTCTCTCAGTTTCTATCAAATCTAGAAGTTTAATCTCCCTTCTTGCAGGTGGATCATGAATTCGTCTCTCAAACATTTGACTTAATTGCTTGAGCAACAATATTTTTTTTTTTTTTGTATCCGGTAACATGTTGCAATCCGTAAGTCTAAAGGATGGATGAATTGTTTGATGCATAACTCTATTAATTAAAATTACTTGTTAAACAAAATGATTATACATGATTTATTTGTTAAACAAAAGATGCCAAATAAGGAAAATCAAAATTTTGCAAATATTTTGATTTATTTGCCTTAAAAGGTGTGCCAAATGAAAAAAAAAACCCAAATTTATTTATTTATTTAAATTGACATCAATTGAAGTCCAACAAGGAACAAATATATTATATTTTGATTCTCATCATTTTTTTGTTCTCAAGATGCCACACATATTTGTTCATAATTTCAAAATGGTGCATGGGATAAAATTTGGCCCATCACAAATCATCAAATTATTATTTATTAATTATTTATAAATTAATGATAAAATTACATAATGTGTCGAGTGTGTTCGTCATAGCTATTAGATCAAAAAAGTTATAAAACCCAAATGAAGCCCAAATTCAAATGGTTAGGTCAAAAAAAATTAAAAAAAAGAAAAAAAAAAGAAAAATTCAAACTCGTGGTAGATTGAAGCTTCTTCAAAGACAACGAATCAAGGACATTTAAAATGTTTTTTTTTTTCATCTACTAACTTAGTAAGCTTCAAGTTAAAGATCTTTGATGAACTAAAAAAAATTAAAGATTTATTCTATGATACAAGTTGAAAAGTCTTAGGATGCTAGAACAACTGTTTAACATTCAAATCAAATATACGCGAGATTAAGAATTAGAAGGCCATAAATTAGAAATTATAATATTCAATAGATTAAAAGTTTATTACCTTCAAGTAGTACGACGAATGTTTTCAACAAATTTAAAGCTTAAGACTTTCCATCTCAAGAACAAATGACCATATTCCTTTAAAAGCTTCCTTTTATATATATATATATATATATATATGATTTTTTCACAAATTCTATTCTAAAATTCAAAATTCAAAATTATTTTATTAAAAATTCAGTTAAATAAAATAGTTCAAACGGTAAGAATTTTGTATACACAATTTGTTTCACATCCAAAAATAATTTTCAAAAAATTTCATAAATTTAATATAAATAAATTCATAAATATTGGTGGTGAAAAAAAAATCAAAATATTAAAACTTAATAACATAAAAAAAAAAAAAAAACAATTAGAGTAAAACAAATAAGAGAAAAACTTATAAAAAAAAATAGAAGGATTATAGTTACAATTACACTTAATTCTATTTTTTATTTTAATCATTTTTTAACTTAGGAATCAAGCAAAAAGATGTTGGATCCATCGGTCAAACTCTAATTTAATCTTATTAATTTATTTATTGATCTTATTATTTATTACTATTCAAATTCAAAACCAAATCTATTTTTATTAGTAAACCAGTAGAAATATTAAAATTAAATAAATTTAAGAGTTTAAATTACAACTAAAAAAAATTTAAAAATAGTGGTACATTAGTAGTTTATTTCAAAAATACCCTCCATATAAAAAATACCTATAATTAATACTCTTTTAACTTTTTAAATAAAAGTTCAATAATATTCTTAAGATTAGTACTATATTCAAAAAATATTCATGAAATTTATAACATCCTCCACCTTTATAAGAAAATTTTAATTTTTTTTATCGTCTATCGACATTTCATAGATTATGTCTAAATTTTTAAAAATTCGAGAGTACTTTTGAAACATTATTGAGAGTTATATTGTTTAAACCTTTTATTCGAAGTTCAAGAGTATTTTTAAAATACAAATTAATGATTTTCGTCTTAAGACAAATGTATAGGGTATTTTCTTTTTTAATTTAAGAGTATTTTTGAGATTTTCTTAAAAAAATGGAAGGGTATTATTAAAACTTATTAGTTTAAACAAAATAAAAAGTTGAAAGAGATATTTTATTAATTTTAAAAGAGTTGCGGGACCAAAAAAAATAAAAAGTAATAATAATAATAATAATAATAATAAATAAATAAATAAAAATAAAAGAGGTCTATTTCTCCACTAATTTCTTTATACAAAATTAGTTCAAGATTTGTATGGTGTGGGATGAGAGAGAAATTGAGAGATTAGATGAAACGGAAAACTGAGAGGAGGGTATACACAGAGTGGGGTACCCCTCTCCCTTTGTCCTCTGTTTTCCATCCTATGATCATCACAAAAAGTTGGGTATTGTTCATCTTTATCCATCTAAAAATTGGCATAATGTGTGCTTTCTTACTCTCATTTTTACTCAAATTCGTGTAGCTACCAAGTATTCTCCTTTAAATTCAAACTCACCCCACAACTTTCTACTTTGTCATTGCCCTCTACGTGTTTGATGAATGTCCCACCTCCCATGTTTTTGCTTGCGGTAATGTAAGGTGTTGCTCATTCAATCCCATCTTTTGCTTCTGCCTTGTTTCAATCCCTTTTGGAAGCTTTCAAATTTAAGATCGACTCCCTTCTCTTTTAATGCCTTCCAATTTCAGATTTCTTCTTTTTCATTCACTCTTTGTTCTCATCTATTTAGCAATTGTCACCTTCTCCTCTTGCTTTTGCCTTGATGAAGCCCCGTTTCACTAAGCACCAAGCACCGTCGCTGACTCTCTAATGTGTCTACTTCTGTGTCTGTGTCTTTGCATGTTAAGCTTTTAACTTTGTTTCTGCTCTTTTGAGGTTGTTCATCTCTCTCCCCAAAATTTGCCCTCAGCTCCTCTCAAAACTAGAAGTTTGTCTTTGCTCTTTTTAGGTTGTTTATCTCTTTCCCCCAAAATTTGCTCTCTCAGTTTCTCTCAAATCTGTTTAATCTCCTTTCTTCTAGACTCTCCAAAGGAAATCCAAAGGAAATGTTGCAGGAAATGGGTCATTGGGTTATTGATTCTCTCCCTAATTTTGCCAAAAATCTTCATATCTAGGTGGTGGATCATGAAACCTTGTCTCTAGTTCATTGCTTAGGCAGCAATCTTAATTACAATGGTACATAGCATCACAATATTTCCATTTATCTCTTTCACCATCCTAATTTTAAATTTTTAAGCAACCGTCTAAAGTTAATGTTATGCTTCTTTTTGTATATGGTTACATGTTGCAATCCTTAAAACAAACTCAATGCATTTTAGTGGTAGATGTATGATGGGGTTGAGCTTATGAAATTGTTATGGATTGTTGTTGTGATCGATCAACAACTTCTCAAATAGAAAAAAAAAATGATTGTTGTTGTGATGTTTTTATTTAATAATATGTTTCCATAAGGATATTTTCTTCCTAAGGATATTTTCTTCATAAGGATATTTTCTTAATGATAGAGCAGGTTCCTTGTGCACAATTTCTTCTTCTTTTTCTTTTTCTTTTTCTTTTTATGAGAATCAGAAATAAATTCAGAGCATAAAAGTATAGGATATGAATGCAGCCCTTGTTTATGTTTCAATAAGACAAATTATGTAACGACCCAAAATTTTCTACTTAATTTAAGGTCGCTACTGTATACGTACCATAAACATTGAATGCGGAAGACTTCATTTAAATTCCATAAAACGTAACCTTTAACTTAAAACACAGCCATGGACTTACATGTTTCGGAAACATCTTTAAAACGACACAACAAAAGACCCGAAATAAAATAAATAAGTGTTTAAGTTTAAAACATCCTATTCTAGCCTAAGTCTAAGAAAATAAATACCACTATCCTATGCATGTCCCATGATCTCGAGTTACGATGCCGTCGTCAGCCGTACAGAAATGTCTTGCCTTAACCTGAAAAATGTAGTAGCACATGGCCTGAGTATTTAAAGAAATACTCAGGAAGTGACCCCACTATTGGGGTTAAATGCAACAATCACATGCAATGAAATGATGGGA
>NW_019646454.1:193532-194445 GCF_002806865.2 Cucurbita pepo subsp. pepo
AATTCACACATATCAATATATATGACACGTGCAGAACCACAGGACACGTGTCAACATCAAAATATAACCATGCCGATAGTAAGGTCACTTACCTGACTAGCTTAAGTCGTTGTCACGAATATTTCTTTAATTAAAGTTCGATTCCGTCCTTTGAAATCCGAGTCAACCTATATGAGCCCATGACGTTAGTTTCAGATTTGAACTCTACAACATTATTTCTCTAATTTACATTGGTCCATTGTTAAAAATCTGAAATGTTATATATCTATAATTATATTTTTATTAAAAACTTATTTTTCATACTGTTGTATTAGAAAGTAGATACAACTATTTCAAGTTATTCTGGTCTTTACTACTCTTTCTATTTAGCCTCTGTGTTTACCTTTCCCTCTATATTTAGATTGTGGTTTTTAATTTCCTAGTTAGGCTTTAGTACTGTTTGTATTTAACCTCTGTGTTTACCTTTCCCTTCTATATTTAGTTTGTGGTTTTTAATTCCCTAATTTTTTTTTTTTATCTATTTCCTTATAATTCTGTTCTCATGCATTCCAAATTTCTAGTGATCTCTGTTTTCAAATCTTTACTTATCTTAGTGTTTCCTATTCACAAGTTTTCTTGTCATTCTATCTTTAATCTATTCATTTGGCTATCGATAAAAATTTAATCTATTGACTTGATTGACTAGAATGACATTTAGTTTCTAACTCAAAGCTACATCATTGTAATAATTCAATGAATATCTAACTATAATTGGTTGTGATTTCTAAAAAAAATAGGATAAAAGAAAATTAAGATTTAATATATACCTTATTGATCAGATCTATTAAATCTCAGGTGAATCTCAACCCGGTAAAGGTCATTCTCATTCTTTTTTCTAAGTACATCTAAGGATTATTGTTTTTTTTTTTTTTTT
>NW_019646454.1:194777-218027 GCF_002806865.2 Cucurbita pepo subsp. pepo
TTTTATTATTATTATTTTTTTTTCAATAACGGTTACTTTCTAGCATAAAGATGGGTTGAGTAGAGATAATTGTGGGAAGGGATGAGAGGTTAGTGGAGAGAAGTGGGGAAAAGTTTTTTTATTTTTTTATTTTAAATTAATTAATTTATTATTATTATTTTAACTATTTTTATTTGTTTATTTATTTTTGGGCTATTACAAATTATGTGTGTATCTAAGATAAATTATGTGTGTATCCTATCTATTATCTATCCATTTTCTCAAAGTACAATTGGTTTGTTGGTTCATTTGCGAGACTAGTTACAGTAATATCCTTCGGCTTTAAGCTTTTGTTTTTCCTTTTCTATGAATTTAGTGTGCATGACATGATTTTATTTAATTTTTTTTTTTTTTTTTTTTTTTTTTTTGTGTAATACCACTGGACTAGGATGTATTGCTCTATCAATGATTCAAGAAAAAGGTGACCAGTTCGACCTTGTCATGGCTAATGTTAGCATGCCTGATATGGACAGTTTTTCGTTCTTGCATGTGCTCCTTAAGATGAATATTGTTGTCATTTGTAAGCTCAATTTTGCTTTACTATCTCATTCCATTAGTAAGCTCAATTTTGCTTTACTATCTCATCCAATTAAATGTCTTCATTATTGTCCAGCTATTTAGTTGTCGGGCAGTTATGTCTTCAGCGATGAACTTGAAGGTGGCTACGAAAGCATTGGCAGAAGGGGCGTGTTATTTTCTTCAGAAACCTATTTCTAAGGATGATCTCAAATGTGTATGGCAACATGTGTATCGTACTAACATAAACATAGTCAAGCTAACCCATAAAGCAAATTGCTTAGAAAAAGCTAAATCTGGAAAAGAATATGTCGGTATCCAAAACGACAGCACTGTTGTTTTGTCTCGGTCCACCGGTACAGCTAGTTATAATAATAATTGTAGTATTAACTATAAACTTATGAGCTATAATGAAAAAGTGAAAAATACGCCAACTAATTCCCATGATACTCTAGTTGCTTCATACTTCAAAGGAAAGAGATCAACGGATGACAGAGAAGGAACAAACAAGGAGAATAGAGTTACATATTACTCAAAACCTACCAATTTTGGACATACAAGAACTAATGAGGATAATGGAAGAGGGAAGAAATATTATATTTCCAGTAATAACAGATCACGTCTCATTTGGAATGTGGAACAATGTCGCAAGTTCTCTGACGCTCTCAACAAGCTAGGTGATAAATGTAATTTCACCTATCTCACGAGTTATTTTTATTTTTATACGATTTGAATTCGATGATGCATTTCTAATTGTTGTTATTATGTTTTCTTTTGACTTTGATTTATATTTCAGTTGATGAATGAACCATGTTTGACCCTGCCCTAGGTAGTTAACCACCTATAGGTGTTCTTCTATCAAATTTACTTACTATTTACACACTATTTACTTTTAGTTGTTTAGGAATAAATGAGGAATTATTGCTCCTAAACCTATCAGAAATACAAAGCACAGGTAGAGTCCATGAACACGGGTAGAAAAAATAAATTAGCTCCAAGGATGGAAGCATTCAAATTTAATTTCTCAGTCAGGACTCGATTCATTCTCAGTCAAGACTCAATTTCCTCAATTGGTGCAAATCGCACAATGATGAGACCAACAAATTGCAGAATCAGAGGCCAACAAATCTACATAGGAATCAGAGACCAACAAAGGCCAACAAATCTAAACAGCAAAATCTGAGACCATTAAAGGCCACAAAGGCCAACAAATCTACACAGCAGAATTCGAGACCAACAATGGCCAACAAATCTACACAGAATCAGAGACCACCAAAGGCCACAAAGGCCAACAAATCTACATAGAATCAGAGACCACCAAAGGCCACAAAGGCCAGCAAATCTACACAATAGAATTAGAGACCAACAAATCTACAGAGCAGAATCCGACCAACAAAAGCCAACAAATCTACACAGAATCCAACCAACAAAGGCCGGCCAACAAATCTACACAGCAGAATCCGACCAACAAATCTACACAGAATCTGACCAACAAAGGCCAAGAAATCTACACATAATCAAAGACCACCAAAGGCCACAAAGGCCAACAAATCTACACATGAATCAGAGGCCAATAAAGGCCAACAAATCTACACAGCAGAATCATAGGCCAACAAAGACCAACAAATCTACACAGGAGGATCAGACACAGCAGAGGCCAACAAATCTACACCGAAGACAGCAGAATCAAAGGCCAACAAAGGCCAACAAATACCAACAAATCTACACAGGAGGATCAGACACAGCAGAGGCCAACAAATCTACACCGAAGACAGCAGAATCAAAGGCCAACAAATCTGGCCAACAAAGGCCAACAAATTTACTCTACACCGCAGAATCAGAGGGCAACAAAGTCCATCAAATCTACACTGCAGACAGCAGAATCAGAGGCCAACAAAGGCCAACAAATTTACTCTACACCGCAGAATCAGAGGCCAACAAAGGCCAACAAAGTCCATCAAATCTACACTGCAGACAACAGAATCAGAGGCCAACAAAGGCCAACAAATCTACACAGCAGAATCAGAGACCAACAAATCTACACAGCATAATCAGAGACCAACAAATCTACACAGCAGAATCAGACCTTAGAGACCAACAAATCTACACAGCAGAATCAGACCTTAGAGACCAACAAATATACACAGCAGAATTAGAGACCAACAAATATACACTGTAGAATCAAAGGCCAACAAAAGCCAACAAATCTACACAACATAATCATGAGGCCAATAAATCTACCCAGTACAATCATGAGACACATCACAATCATGAGACCAACAAATCTACACCATACACAGAATCAGAGGCCAACAAATCTCCACAGAAGAATCAGAGACCAACAAATCTACACCGTAGAATCAGAGGCTCATGAGGCCAACAAATCTACACATCACAATCACGAGGCACATTAGAATCATGAGGCAACAAATCTACACATTACAATCATGAGGCACATTAGAATCATGAGGCCAACAAATCTACACAGGGAGGTTCAACCTTTCTTTCGGGAGGGAAAAGATTCCGACTTATTGCTCATAATCCTGTGTCTAATCCTAGNTTAGTGGCACATTAGTTGATATCAAAGAATATCACTTTACTTGATTCAACCAACTTGGACAATATTGCTGCAAATTTTGGAAATGAAGAAAGTCAACAACAGTTAGCAAAATATGATTCTCTCTTAAATGTTTTAGAAGACGATCCATACGACTTTGATAGCGACTTTAGTCTGAGTGATGTAGATAAATACAGCGAGTGGCTAAGGAACACGCTTCTCGAAAATGGAAGCAATCCAGATAGCCTTACCAATGACAATGCATAAAACTTTCTAGTTGAAATCAATCAATAAATAGGTATGTTTTACTTCTGCAATGTTCTCAATGTTATTAAAAATCTTCCATAAACTAAAAGTTAAAGATTTATTCTTAACTGAAGGTTGAAAGGTCTTAAGAAGCGAGATGAACGTCTAACCCTCAAATCAAATCTGTAAGAGTGGTTCAAAATTGAAGACTCAAGAAGGAAAATATTTCTTTAAAAGTTTCCTAAAAAAACAATATATTATATATTTATTTACAAATTTAAAAAATATCTAATAAAAAGATATATGCCAAAATATCAAACCATTCAAATATATTAACAAATTATTCTAGAATTCAAAATCATAAAATACGTATAAGTATATTTTATTAAAAAATGAGTGAAATAAGTAAACACAATTTATTTCATATCCACGAATAACTTTTTAGAATTTCCTATTTTTAAAACTAAATCTATTTTTATTAATTAAAACATTGAAATATTATAATTAAATAAACTTGAGAATAAAATAAATACTAAATTAATAAAAATATGTATGTACACTTTCAAAAATCTAACTAACAATTTTAAACTTAAAAAAAAAATAAAAATATATTTAAAAAATATTGATGAAATTTTAAAAATGACATTAACATTTTCTACCTTTTATAAGAAAATTTTAATTTTTTTACTATGAGATCTTATAGATTATCTCCAAATTTTTAAAAATTCAAGAATAATTTTGAAACATTTTTTTAAAGTTTAATATATTTTTTAAAAAAATTTAAGAGTATTTTTTTTAGATTTTCTTAAAAATTGAAAGATATTATTCAAACTTATTTTTTTTAAAACAAAATACAAAGTTTAAAAAGTATTTTTATTAATTTTTGAATGAGTGGAGCATTATGGACCTAAAGAGTTTTAAGAGAGGTTTGAATCTCAATAATTTCTTTATACAAAATTAGTTCAAAGAGGAGGGACAAGTAAGGACAAGCAAGATTCAGGTGCAGTTCATCACTACATGTAAGGCCCCAATTTCAAAGGGGAGAGAGAAAGCCACACAGAAACAGAAAATAGTGATATTAGAAAGAGAAAGGAGATGAAACCAGGTCTAGAAAGGAGGGTACACACGGAGGTACCCTCTCCCTTCCTCTACCTTTGTCTCTGCCCTGGTACGGCGATCATCATAGAAAGTCGGGTCTTGCTCATCTTTATCCATCCAAAAATTCGCATAACATGTGTTGTCTCACTCTCATTTCTACTTAAATTCGTATACCCACAAAGTATTCTCGGTTGAAACTCAAACTCACCCCTACAACTTCCTACTTTGTCACTGCCCTCTACGTGTTTTATGAATGTCCCCCTCCATGTTTTTGATAGTGTAAGGTGTTGCCCATTCAACCCCACCTCTTGCCACATCCTTGTTTCAATCCCTTTTGAAAGCTCTCAAAGGTAAGATCTTATTCCATTTTCTTTTATTGTCTTTCCATGTCAAATTTCTTGTTTTTCATTCACTCTTAGTGTGATGTCCTATGGGACATTGGTTGGGGAGGAGAGCAAACCACCATTTATAAGGGTGTGGAAACATTCTCGTAGCAGACGCGTTTTAAAGCCTTGAGGGGAAGCCTGTAAGTAAAAGTCGAAAGATGATGACAATATCTGCTGGCGGTAGATCTCGGCAGTTACAAATTTTCTACTGAAATTACTTAAATACCTTCTTCTTTTCTTTTTTTTCTTTTTTTTTTTTCTAACCACTAAACTATCCCGGAACACCACGTGCCTCACCCTCTCCTAACATATTTATTTTAAATCGTTTTTCCATTATTATATGTAATTAAAAATATTAAAGGTTTTTTTAATTCCAATTTTAGAAATGGTAATTATAATACTTTAGTTAGGATAATTTAATTAGATTCTAACGTATACTTTTATTATTTAGACATATTTTTCCAGTAAAAATAAAATTTTTATTTATTCATTATTTACTTAAAAAAAATAGTAATTATAGAATTTAATATTTTGTTGGAGCCAAATTATGATAAAAAAGAAATTCAAATTTTCAATATTAATTTAAAAAATTATTTAAGCACTTTTAATCCGAGTAAAATCTAATCATTTACAATATTTACCATATTTACAAATATGATTTTCTAATAAAATTATTAAAATTTATTAAAAGTATATATGAATATAGATCACATGTGAACCATTTATTTTAAAATTTAGAATTTAAATTTGAAATTTTAACAAAAAAAATCTTATATTTTATATTTTCAAACATAAAACTTAAAAGGATTATACTCCCCTTAGTATTTCTTTGCTTTTGTTGGCTTTTAAGAAATATTTTGGATTTTTTGAAATATTTTCAAAATATAAAAGCATAAAGTAGTTTTAAAATTTAGCATAATCATAAAATATTTATTTATGTTTTGGAATTTTCACAAAGAGGAAAAAAAAAAAAAACTGGGAGTTTTCTTTGTTTCTTTTCAAACACCCAATTTTGTAAATTCAAAATTGTGGATATAAATTTCATTTCAAAAAAATACCCAATTCAAAAAAATTTAAAAGTATTTTTGAGATTTTGTTAAATAAAAGTTTAAGAAAATTATTAAAATTTGTTGAAAAAGTATTTTTATTAATCTTAGATGAGTGGAGCATATACCTAAAATATTAAAAGAAGTTTGAATCTTAACTAATTCCTTCGTACAAAATTAGTTTAAAATTTGAATGAATGATGAGAGATGGGAGAGAAATTAGGAAGAGGGTCAAAAGTATCCATAGATGAGATTAAGGTGAAAGTCAAATATACGGAACAGATTCGTTCATGTAAGGCCCTCGTTTCAAAGTGAGAAAGAAAGCCATAGAGAGACTGAATAAGGAGATTAAACTAAATACACGTGAGGGGTGTTTATGATCCTCACAAAAAGTGGAGCCTTGTTCATCTTTATCTATCCAAAAATTTTCATAATCTATATTGTCTCTATGTCATTTTTACTCAGATTTGTGTATCCACCAAGTATACTCGGTTGAAATTCAAATTCCGACGACTTCCTACTTTGTGGCTCTTTACTTTGATGAATGTCCTCCTCCATGTTTTTGCTTATGATGGTGCAAGGTGTTTCATTCAACCCCATCTTTTGCTTCCTCCTTGTTTCAATCTCTCTTGGAAGCTCTCAAAGGTAAGATCTCACTTCATTTTTTTAATGCCTTTCCCGTTCAAATTTCTTGTTTTCCATTGAAGCACCCATTTTTGTAAAATTACTTCAAACCGTGAATATAAATTTCAATTCCAATTAAGACTCTTTCAGCTTTGGGCTACTTAACTTATATCTATTCAGCAATTGTCACCTTCTCCTCTCTCTCTCCTTCTTTTGTGTCCGCATGTTAAGCTTTGTCCATGCTTTTTTTGGGTTGTTCATTTCTCCCTCCCAAAATTTGCTCCCACAGCTTCTCTCAAATCTAGAAATTTAATTTCTTCTTTTAGGCTCTATGTGGGAAATGCAGGAGATGGGTCACTTATTCTCTCCCTAGTTTTGCCAAAAATCTTGTGGTGGATCATGAACCCTCCTCTCAAACATCACAATATTTCCATTAATCTCTTTTACCATCCTAATGTTAATTTTTTAAGCAATAGTCTAAAGCTAACATTATTGCCCTTCATTTGATGAATGTCCCACTCCATGTTTTTGCTCTTGATATTGCAAGATGTTATCCATTCAACCTCATCTTTTGCCAGCTTCTTTTTACATTCCCTTTTCGAAGCTCTCAAATGTAAGATATCATTTCATTTTTTTAAATGTCTTTGGAGGTTGGATTTCTTCTTTTTCATTTACACTTTTTTTCTTTTGAAGCACCTATTTTTGTAAAATTACTCCAAACAAATATAAATTTCAATTCCAACTAAGACTCTTTCAACTTTGGGCTACTCATATCTATTCAACAATTGTCACTTCTCCTCTCTCTCTCTTTTTGTCTCTGCATGTTAAGCTTTTAGCTTTGTCTATGCTCTTTTTGGGTTGTTCATTTCTCTCCCCAAAATTTGCTCTATAGCTTCTCTCAAATCTAGAAGTTTAATCTTCTTCTTTTAGACTCTAGGTAAGAAATGCAGGATATGGGTCACTGATTCTCAACCTAGTTTTGCCAAAATCACAATATTTCCATTAATCTCTTCCACCATACTAATTTTAATTTTTTAAGCAATGGTCTAAAGATAATATTATACTTCTTTTTGTATCTGATAACATGTTACAATCTACAAGTGTAATCAATGCATTTTAATGGCACTTGTAAGTTGGGTTTTGAGTTTATGAAATTGTTATAGAGTCTAGTTGTGATCTATCATCAACTTCTCAAACATTAAAAAAAAGGAAATGTTAAATAGATTATCTCCAAATTTTTTAAAAACTCAAAGATTCTTTTAAACTATTTTTAAAATGTTAATGATATTTTTGAATTTTTTTTTTAAAGTTTAAGGGTGTTTTTGGAAAAAAAAAACAAAGAGTATTTATTTTAGATCTTTTTAAAGAATCGACAAGGATTTTTTAAACTTTTTTTTATACAAAATATAAAATTGAAAGAATATTTTTATTAATTTTAAATTAAAGAGAGGTTTGAATCTCACCTAATTTCTTTATATAAAATTAGTTCCAGATTTAAATTTTATGGGATGAGAGAAAAATGTGGGGAGAAGGATCATAAGTAAGAACAAGTAAGATTCAAGTGAAAGACAAACCTGCAGTGTAGAGGGGTTATCTATGCATGTAAGGCGTGGATCTTGTTTATCTGATAGAATCATAGTCATTTCTAAATAAATTTGAGAATAAAATAAAGACTAAATTAATAAAAAATGCCTCTAGTACTTTATCTCAAAAATATGAATAACAATTTTATACTAAAAAAAGTTAAAAAATATAGTTTATTTCAAAAAATATCTTTAAAGGTTAGAATGGTGTTTTTGAAACACCATTCATTAATATACTTGAACTTTAAAAAAAAATTCAAAAATACTCTTAGCATTAGTAATATGTTTAAAAAATAGTCATGAAATCTTAAAAGTAGCATTAACACCCTTCGCCTTTTAATTTTTTTACTATCTATAGATATCTCATAAATTAGCTCCAAATTTTTTAAAACTCAAAGGTACTCTTGAAACATATTCAAGGGTACTCTTAACATTTTTTAAAGTTAATATTTTTTAAACTTTTTTAAGAGTTTAAGGGTATTTTTGAAAAAAAGGAAATTAACTATTTTCATAACAACAAGCCTATTTTTTTTTTTAATTTTTAATTTATTTTTGAGATTTTCTTGAAAATTTGAAGGGTAACATCAAAACTTAAGTTTTTAAACAAAATAAAAGAGTAGTTTTATTAATTTTGAATGAGTGGAGCATTATAAGGACATAAAAAGTTAAGAGGTTTGAGTCTCAACTAATTTTTTTATACAAAATTAGTTCAAGATTTGAATGGCTTAAGAGAGATATCCAGAGAAATCTGGTGATAGGAGCCAAAAGTAACCACAAGCGAGATTGAGGGGAAAGTCAAAGGTGGGAAAGTCAAAGGTGCAATTCATCATAACGCCCAAGTTTAAAAGTGAGAGAAATTGGGTGAGATTAGAGAGGAATCTCGGAAACAGGTGCAGTTCATCATAACGCCCAAGTTTAAAAGTGAGAGAAATTGGGTGAGATTAGAGAGGAATCTAGGAAACGGGCAGAAGTATCCACAAAGAAACTGGTAGAAGTATCCACAAACTAAGGAGGTTAGGTTGACTTAGTTCATCACTGCATGTAACTTCGTGGAGAAAGTTGGGGAAGGGCAAAAACACGTGAGAGAGAAATATGAAAAACAAAACTAAAACACCTGAGAGAAATACAAAAACTGAACCACTTGAGAGAAATATGGAAAATCGAAACTGAAACATGTGAGAGAGAAATATGGAAAAGGGGCCGGAACACTGTGAGAGAGAGGGAGAAATATGGGAAACTGAAAACTCTATGAGAGAAAGAGAAATATGGGAAACTGAAACTATGAGAGAGAGAAATATGAGAAACCCAACCTCTGAGAGAGAAATATGGAATAGGAAACTCTGGGAGAGAGAAATATGGAACTTTGAGAGAGAAATATGGAATAGGAAACTCTGATAGAGAGAAAGATGGAACTCTGAGAGAGAGAGAAATATGGAACTCTCAGAGAGAGAAAAATATAGGAAACGGAGATAAAATATAGGAAACGGAAACTCTGAGAAAGAAATATGGAAAATGGAAAATGAGGCAGAAGTAAAAGTTGGAGTGTAGCTTAGAACAGTTCATTATTGCATGTAAGAGAGAAAGTCACAAAAAGAACGAAACTGATGGAAAATAGAAAAAAACGATAAACTATGACTGGAGGGGAGGGTACACACTTGGGGGTACCCTCCCCCTTCCTCAGACTTTGTTGATACACACCCAATGGGGTACCATCCCCCTTCCTCTACCCTTGTCATCGGTTCTCTGTCCTTTTACACAGTTCTCTGTCCTATTGCACAGTTCTCTGTCTTATTACAGATGTGGCAATCATCACAAAAAGTGGGTCTTGTTCATTGGCATAATAAATGATGTCTTTCATTTCCATTATTTCCATTCAGATTCATGCCCCATAACTTCCTATACGTGTTTGATGAATGCCCCCCTCCTTCCTTTTCTTTTAATGTCTTTCCATTTTGAATTTATTCTTTTTCATCCACTCTTTGTTTCTTTTGAAGCACCAAATTTTGCAAAATTACTTCAAATAGTGGATATAAATTTCAATTCCTTCTAAGACTCCTTCAACTATGGGCTACTGTCATCCAATCGCTAGCTTCTCCTTTTGCTTTTGCCTGATGAAGCTCTGTTTCACTAAGCACGGTCCCTGACTCTCTCCCTCTTCTTGCATTTTGATTTTTATTTATTTTTTAATTTCATAATTTATTTTTTAATTTCATGATCTATCATGTTTTTCTTACTTTAACTATTTTTCAAGAAGTCTGGTATTTAGTTTTCTTTAGTTTTATGACAATGTTGATTTTTGCTTGTTGTTCTTGATTGANTTTTTTTTTTTTTTTTTTTTTTTTTTTTTTTTTTTTTTTTTTTTTTTTTTTTAATAATTATAGATTGATTTGTGTTTGTTCGTAAACTTTTAATATATTTTATTTAAAATTGTATCCGAATAATTATAAATTGGAGATAAATCAATTTTTTTTTAAAATAATTTTTTTAACCGGACAACTCAACCGGAACCAACTTGAAAATAGAGGGTTACAGAGAGTTGGGCCCAACCTGAAAATAGAGCGTTATTGTGGGTTGGGTTGGTGAAAATTTTCGGGTTGGGTTACGAGTCAGACCAATCTAAACTTTTGGGTTGGTAAAAAAAAAATAAAAAAATAAAAAAATAAAATAAATAATCCCTCGACCCTAGACAATTTAACAACTCCACTTAATTCTATTTTTAATTTTAATCATTTTATTTATAAAGAAAAGAGGTTGGATCATTAGTCAAACCCTATATCTAATAAAAAAAATTAAAAAATACTTTTAGTATTACTATTATGTTTAAAAAATACTCGTGAAATCTTAAAACTAGCATTAACACCCTTCACCCTTATAAGAAAATTTTAATTTTTTTAATGATCTATCAACATCTTATAGACTATCTCCAAAATTTTAAATACTCAAGGGTACTTTTGAAACATTTTTGAAAGTTTAATGATATTTTTGAAATATTTTTTTTTTATAAAAGTTTAAAGATATTTTTGAAAAAAAAAATAAAGTTTTTCATAAAGAAGTAACTATTATTTGTTTTTTTATAATTTAAGTGTATTTTTGAAATTGAGTAATATCACAACTTAATATTTTAAACAATTTTTTTTTTTAATTTTAAATTAGTGGAGCATTCTAAGGACATAAAAAGTTAAAAGACGTTTGAATCTCAACTAACTTCTTTATACAAAATTAGTTCAAAGATTTGAATTCTGTGGGATGAGAAAAAAAATCTGGGAGGAGGGAGAAGTAAGGACAATAATTGAGGTGAAAGTCAAAGGTGAAGAGTTCAATCACATGTAAGAGTCCAACACATGTAACCAGAGTCCATCACATGTAACCAGAGTTTTAAAGTGAGAGAGAAAGGAGCCAGAAGTAACTACAAGATTGAGGTGAAAATCAAGAAATTAGTTCAAGATTTGAATTGTTCTAAATCTGGAGAAATGACCAAAAGCAACAATATAATTGTGTGGGATGAGAGAAAAATTAGTTCAAGATTTGAATTGTGTGAGATGAGAGAGAAATTTAGGAAGAGGGACTAGAAGTAACTATAGTAATTACGTGGGATGAGAGAGAAATATGGGGGAGGGAAATAAGGACAGGGCAGATATCATCACTGCCCAGTGAGAGAAAAATCAAAGAAATTAGTTCAAGATTTGAATTGTGTGAGAGAGAGAAATTTAGGAAGATTCAAAGAAATTAATTCAAAATTTGAATGGTGGGATAAGAGAAAAATGAAGAGGGGCCAAAAGCAAGGACAAAGCAATTCATTATTGCATGGAGAGTGAGATTAGAACAAAAGAGGAGATGAAAGCGAGAACTCGGAGGGGATGGTACACACCCCCTTCCTCTACCTTTATCCTTTGTCTTCAAGTTCTCTATCCTTTTACACATTCTTAAAAAACACTAAACACCTTTTACCTTTATAAAAAATATAAAAGGTAAATTTTTTTATCACCTCTGATAGATTATCTCTAAATTTTTAAAAAGTAAATAGTACTATTAAGATTTTCATAAATAAAAAAAAAGATAAGGGTATTTTTGAATTTTTAAAAAAAAATTAAAAGTATTTATGGGTTTTGTTAAAAGTTTAAAGGTGTTATTAAAACATTTTTTTTTTAACAAAATAGAAAGTTGAAAGAGTATTTTTATTAATTTTAGATGAGTGGAGCATAGACCTAAAATGTTAAAAGAAGTTTGAATCTTAACTAATTTCCTTATACAAAATTAGTTCAATATTTGAATGGTATGGAATGAGAGAGAAAATTGGGAAGAGGGTTAGAAGTAAGAAAATTGGGATGAGGGTTAGAGTAACCACAAGAAGGCTGAGGTGAAACTTTTGTCACTGCATGAAAGGCACTAGTTTCAAAGTGAGAAAGAAAGCCACCAGAGACAGAAAATGATAAAATAAAGAACGCCAGAAAGCCACAAAAAGACAGAAACTGGTGAGATAAAGAAAGCCACAAAGAGGGGACAGAAAATGAAAATGGTGAGATAAAGAAAGCCACAAAGAGACATAAAATGGTGAGATAAAGAAAGCGGCACAGAGATAGAAAATGGTGAGACAGAGAAAGCCACAAAGAGACAGAAAATGGTGAGATAAAGAAAGCGGCACAAAGATAGAAAATGGTGAGACAGAGAAAGCCACAAAGAGACAGAAAATGGTGAGATAAAGAAAGTCGAGACAGACAGAAAATGGTGAGATAAAGAAAGTCGAGACAAACAGAACATGGTGAGATAAAGAAAGCCACAAAGAGACAGAACATGGTGAGATAAAGAAAGCCACAAAGAGACAGAACATGGTGAGATAAAAAAGAGACAGAACATGGTGAGATAAAAAAGAGACAGAACATGGTGGTGAGATAAAAAAGAGACAGAATGTGGTGAGATAAAAAAGAGACAGAACATGGTGAGATAAAGAAAGCCACAAAAAGACCGAAAATGGTGAGATTAGAAACAATAAAGAGATGAAACCGAAGACTCTGAGGGGAGCCTCCCCTTCTTCTACCAGAGGGGTGTGTACCCTCCCTCTTCTTCTACCTCTATCCTCTGTTCTCTCGTGTCATGGATATCATCACAAAAAGTGGAGCCTTGTCATCTTTATCCATCCAAAAATTGGTATAATCTATATTTCCTTCCTATCATTTCTACTTAGATTAGTGTATCCACCAAGTATACTTTGTTGAAATTCAAACTCCCCACAACTTCCTACTTTGTCATTGTCCTCTACGTGTTTGATGAATGTCCCCGTTCATGTTTTTGCTCCGTCCATGTTTTTTCTCCTGATAGTGCAAGAAGATGTATTCAACTCCATCTAATGCCTTTCCAGATTTCTTCTTTTTCATTCACACTTTGTTTCTTTTGAAGCACCCATTTTTGTAAGATTACTTGAAATAGTGGATATAAAATTCAATTCCAACTAAGACTCTCTTTGGGCTATTCATATCTATTAAGCAGTTGTCACCTTCTCCTCTCTTCTTCTTCTTCTCTGTTTGTGTTTGTGCATGTTTAGCTTTTAGGGTTGTCTTTGCTCTTTTTGGGATGTTCATTTCTCTTCCCCCAAAATTTGCTCTCCCAACTTCTCTCAAATCTAAAAGTTTAATCTGCAAAAATCTTCATATCTTGATGGCGGATCATGAAGTCTCTCAAGCACTCTTCATTGTGAAGATTTGAATATCTTCATATCTTGGTGGCGGATGGCTAGAAGTAACTACAAGCTAGATGATGAAAGTCAAAAGTGCAGAGCAGTGAAACTATATGATGAAAGTCAAAAGTGCAGAGCAATTCATCACTACATGTATAACACAAGTTTCAAAGTAAGAGAGAAAGCCACAAAAAAACCGAAAATAGTGAGATTAGAAAAAAGAAAGGAGATGAAATGGAGGACTCCCTTTCCCCTTCCTTTACCCCATTGTCCTCTGTTCTCTGTTCTTTGTCTTCTTATCGTTATCTTTGTTCTCTTACAGTTATGGCTATCATCACAAAAAGTAGTAGGACCTTGTCCATCTTTATCCATCCAAAAATTGGCATAATCTATACTCCTTACTGTCATTTCTACTCTACTCAGATTCGTGTACCCACCAAGTATTCTCAGTTGAAACTTAAATTCACCCCACAACTTCCTACTTTGTCATTGTCCTCTACATGTTCGATGAATGTCCACCTCCATGTTTTCGCTCCTCATATTGCAAGGTGTTGCCCATTCAACTCCACTTCTTGCCTTCTCCTTGTTTCAATCCCTTTTGGAAGCTCTCTAAGGTAAGATCTTACTCCCTTTTCTTTTAATGCCTTTTCATGTCGGATTTCTTCATTTTCATTCACTTTTTGTTTCTATTGAAACACCCAATTTTGTAAAATATAAATTTCAATTTCGACTAAAATTCTTCTAGCAATGGGCTACTCTCATCCATTAAGCAATTTTCAGCTTCTCTTGCTTTTTCCTTGATGGAGCCAGTTTGTTTCACTAAGCACCTTCACTTCCTCTCTTCTTCTTCATCTGTGTCTGTCTCTAATTCTTCATCTGTGTCTGTCTCTAAGTGTTGAGCATTTAGTTTGTCTCTTCTCCTCTTCTCCTTTTTGGTTGTTCATTTCTCTCCCTCAAAATTTGTTCTTGAACTTCTCTCAAACTCTAAGAATTTGTAAATACAATTTATTTCAATATCCATAAATAGTTTTCAAAAAATTTCTTAAATTTAATATAAATAAATTCATAAAATGTTGGTGGTGAAAAAAGAAAAAAAAATCAAAATATGATAACTTAATAACATATAAAAATAATTAGAGTAAAAAAAAAAAAACTACATTTAATTCTATTTTTAATTTTAACCATTTTTTAACCCACACTCTCATTGGATATTATTTATAGAAGGAAAAGATGTTGTATCGGTTAGTTCAAACCCTAATTTAATCTTATTTATTTATTCATCTTATTATTTATCACTATTCAAATTGAAAACCAAATCTATTTTTATTAATATCCAAATAGAAATATTAAAATTAAATAAATTTAAGAATAAAATAAAAGTTAAATTAATAAAAATATGTGAGTGATTGTGAGTACTTCGTAAAAAAGTTTAAAAATATTCTTATTATTTTAAACCTAGCATTAACATCCTTCACTTTTATAAGAATATTTTAATTTTAATTTTTTTTTTATATGATATATTTTTTAAACTTTTTATTGGGAGTTCTAAGGTTTTGAAATACAAATTAATGATTCCCAAAGGTATTTTCTTTTAATTTAAGAGTATTTTTTAGATCTTCTTAAAAAAAATTAAAGGGTTATTAAAACTTATTAGTTTAACAAAATAAAAATAAAAATTTGAAGAGAAAGTTTATTAATTTTAAATGATTGGAGAAAAATAAAATAAAATTTTTTTAAAGAGGTTTGAATCTATACTAATTTTTTTTAATTGGGTGAGATGAGAGAGAAATCAAGAGAGATCTAGGGACTACGGCAAAAGTTATTGAGGTGAAAGTTAAAGGTGTAGTCAAGCAGTTTATCTCTTCATGTAACGCCCCAATAAAGGGATAGAAAACAGTAAGATTAGAAAAATAAAGTAGATGAAACGGAGGATTGAGGGGAGGGTACACAACCTCATTTCAAATGAGAGAGAAAGCAACAAAGAGATAGAAAATAGTGAGATTAGAAAAAGAAAGTAGATGAAACCGAGGACTGAGGGGAGGGTACACACAGAGTGGGGGTATCCTCCCCTTCCTCTCCCTTTGTCCTATGTTCTCCATTCTATGGTGATCATCACAAAAAGTTGGGTCTTGTTCATCTTTATCCATCTAAAAGTTGGCATAATATGTGTTGTCTCACTCTCATTTCTACTCATATTCGTGTAGCCACAAGTATTCTCCTTTAAACTCAAATTCACCCCACAACTTCCTACTTTGTCATTGCCCTCTATGTGTTTGATGAATGTCCGACCTCCCATGTTGTTTTTGCTGGTGGTAATGTAAGTAGTTGCCCATTCAACCCCATCTTTTTGCCTCTACTAACTTTTCGAAGCTCTCCAATTTAAGGTCTGACTTCCTTCTCTTTTAATGTTTTTCCATTTTAGATTTCTTCTTTCTCATTCACTCTTTGTTCTCATCTATTTATCAATTGTCACCCTCTCCTATTGCTTTTGCCTTGATGAAGTCCCGTTTCACTAAGCACCAAGAACCGTTGCTGACTTTCTGTGTGTCTCCTTCTTTGTCTGTGTCACCTTATGTGTCTGTGTCTCAGCATGTTAAGCTTCTGACTTTGTCTCTACTCTTTTTGAGGTTTTTCATCTCTCTCCCCCAAAATTTGCCCTTAATTTCTCTCAAATTTAGAAATTTAATCTCCTTTCTCTCCGACTCTCCAAAGGAAATGTTGCAGGATATGGGTCATTGGGTCCCTGTTTCTCTCCCTAGTTTTGCCAAAAATCTTCATATCTTGGCGGTGGATCATGAAACCTTGTCTCTCAAGCAGTTGAGTTCATTGCTTAGGCAAGTACATAGCATCACAATATTTCCATTAATCTCTTTCACCACCCTAATTTTAATTTTTTAAGCAACAGTCTAAAGTTAATATTATGCTTCTTTTTATATCTGGTTACATGTTGCGATCCTTAAAAGATACTCAATGCATTTTAGTGGTAGATGTATGATGGGGTTTGAGCTAATGAAATTGTTATGTATCATTGTTGTGATCCATCAACAACTTCTCAAATAGAAAAGAAAAAAGAAAAAAAAAAAAAAAAGAATCGCTAGTTTCTCCTTTTGCTTTTGCCTCGATGAAGCTCTGTTTCACTAAGCACCGTCATTGACTCTCCCTCTTCTTGCATTTTGAGCTTTTAGCTTTGTCTCTTCTCTTTTTGGGCGGCTCATCTCTCTCCCCAAAATTTACTCTCTTGTCTTCTCTCAAACCTAAAAGTTTAAGCTCCCTTCTTACAGATTCTCCTTGAGAAATGATCTCAAATCTATAAGTTTAATCTTCCTTCTCTTAGATGGGGAGTGAGAAATGAGAATTGATCTCATGTCTAGAAGTTTAATCTCCCCTCTTTCAGATTCTATGTGAGAAATGAGAAATGTAGGAAATGGGTCATTAGGTCGCTGATTCTCTCCCTAGCTTTGCCAAAAATCTTCATATCTCGGTGGTGGATCATGAACCCTTGTCTCTGAAGCACTTGACTTCATTGCTTGAGCAACACTCTTACAATGGTGAACAACATCACAATATTTTCATTAATCTCGCCATCCTAATTTTAATTTTTTAGGCAATGGTCTAAAGTTAATGTTATGCTTCTTTTTGTATATGATAACATGTGGTAATTTGTAAGTGTAGTCTTGAAAGAAACTCAATGAGGTTTGGGTTTATGAAATTGTTATGCATCGTGATATATTATTATTTATTTGTTGTAACATTATTATATCGCAATTTATATATATTTTTAATTTTATTATATACACTATCTTTAAAATAATCATTTTTATTGTTTTTTCTAATTTTATGATCTATCCTTATGTTCTTCCTAATTTAACTAATTTTCAAGAGTGTCGTATTTAGTTTACTTTAGTTTTATGAAAATGTTGAACGTTACAATTTTTGCTTGTTGTTCTTGATTGAATTTGTTTTTTNCTTTTCATCTAAAAGTAACTAGTATATATATATATATTTTTTGTTTAATTTAAGAGTATTTTTTAAATTGAGTAATATCAAAACTTAATATTTTAAACAAAATAAAAGAGCATTTTTTATTAATTTTAAATGAGTGGAGTGTAAAATCATAAAAAGTTAAAAGATTTTTAAATCTCAACTACCTCCTTTATACAAAATTAGTTAAGGATTTGAATTGTGTGGGATGAGAGAGAAATCTGGGAGGAGGGGTAGAAATAAAGACAAGCTAACGTGGGATGAGAGAAAAATTTGGGAGGAGGGCAGAAGTAAGGACAATATAGATTGAGGTGAAAGTTAAAAGTGAAGAGTTATGACATGTACTGCAAAAGTGAAGAGTTATGACATGTACTGCACCAATTTTAAAGTGAGAGAGAAAAGGAGTGAGAGAGAAAAGGAAGGAGCCCGAAAAGATTGAGGTGAAAGTCAAAGAAATTAGTTAAGATTTGAATTGTGTGGAATGAGAGAGAAATTTGAAAAAGGGACTAGAGTAACAATAGAATTGTGTGGGATGAGAGAAAAATTAGTTCAAGATTTGAATTGTGTGGGATGAGAGAGAAATTTTGGAAGAGAGACCAGAAGAGAAATCTAGGGCGAAGAGGGATAAAGATAGGGTAAAATCATCACTGCCACGCTTCAGAGTGAGAGAGAAAATCAAAGAAATTAGTTCAAGATTTGAATTGTGTGAGATAAGAGAGAGAAATTTAAGAAGAAGCAAAGAAATAGTTCAAGATTTGAATTGTGTGTGATAAGAGAAAAATCTGGAGAGAGTGGCCAAAAGTAAGTACAGAGCAGTTCATCACCGCATGTAAGGCAAGAGTTTTAAAGTGAGGGAAATTCACATAGTGAGATTAGAACAAAAGAGGAGATTAAAGCAATGGTACACACCTCCTTCCTCTACCTTTATCCTTATCCTTTGTCCTCAAGTTCCTTATCTTTTTACACATTTCTTATGCTTAAAAAACATTAACACCTTTTACCTTTATAAAAAATATAAAATGTAAATTTTTTTTATCTATCAACGTCTTATAGATTATCTCCAGATTTTTAAAAAGTGAACGATACTTTTGAAACACTTTTGAAAGTTAAAAGAAATTTTTTTGAAACCTTTGAAAGTTCGGTTATTTTATTTAAAAAAAAAATATTAAGATTTTCATCCAAAAAATAACGATAAGGGTGTTTTTAAATACTTTATCCATCCAAAAATTGGTATAATCTATATTGCCTTCCGATCATTTCTACTCAGATTCGTGTATCCACCAAATATACTTAGTTGAAATTCAAACTCCTCACAACTTCCTAATTTGTCATTGCCCTTCCATATTTTTGCTACTAATAGTGTAAGATGATGTATTCAACCCCATCTTTTGCCTCCTCCTTGTTTCAATCCTTTTTCGAAGCTCTCAAAGGTAAGATCTCACTTCATTTTTTTTAATGCCTTTCTAGATTTCTTCTTTTTTCATTCACACTTTGTTTGTTTTGAAGCACACATTTTTGTAAAATTACTTCAAACGGTGAACATAAATTTCAATTCCAACTAAGACTCTCTTTGGGCTACTCATATCTATTCAGCAATTGTCACATTCTCCTCTCTTCTTCTTCTTATGTGTTTTTGTCTATGCATGTTAAGCTTTTAGTTTTTTCTTTTCTCTTTTTGGGTTGTTCATTTCTCTCCCCCAAAATTTGCTACCACAACTTCTCTCAGATCTAAAAGTTTAATCTTCCTCTTTTAGGTGAAAAATGAAAAATGCGAAAATGAAGAGATGGTGTGGAAAATGCAGGAAATGGGTCGGATCCCTAATTCTCTCTTAGTTTTGCCACAAATCTTCATATCTTGGTGGCTGATCATGAAGTCTCTCAAGCACTCTTCTTTGTGAAGATTTGAATGATGTGGGATGAGAGAAGGAAGATGGTAAGAAGTAACCACAAGAAGGCTAAGGTGGAAGTCAAATGTACATAGATTAGTTTATCCCTGCATGCAAGGCACTAGTTTTAGAGTGAGAAAGAAAGCCACAAAGATACAGGAAATGGTGAGATAAAGAAAGTCACAAATAGACAGGAAATGGTGAGAAAAGAAAGTCACAAAGAGATAGAAAATGGTGAGATTAGAAAGAATGAGGAGATGAGACGGAAGACTCGGGAGGGGAGGGGTGTGTACCCTCCCCTTCTTCTACCTCTGTTCTCTGTTCTCCTACCATGGATATCATCACCAAAAGTGGAGCCTTGTTCATCTTTATCCATCCAAAAATTGGTATAATCTATATTGCCTTCCGATCATTTCTACTCAGATTCGTGTATCCACCAAATATACTTAGTTGAAATTCAAACTCCTCACAACTTCCTAATTTGTCATTGCCCTTCCATATTTTTGCTACTAATAGTGTAAGATGATGTATTCAACCCCATCTTTTGCCTCCTCCTTGTTTCAATCCTTTTTCGAAGCTCTCAAAGGTAAGATCTCACTTCATTTTTTTTAATGCCTTTCTAGATTTCTTCTTTTTTCATTCACACTTTGTTTGTTTTGAAGCACACATTTTTGTAAAATTACTTCAAACGGTGAACATAAATTTCAATTCCAACTAAGACTCTCTTTGGGCTACTCATATCTATTCAGCAATTGTCACATTCTCCTCTCTTCTTCTTCTTATGTGTTTTTGTCTATGCATGTTAAGCTTTTAGTTTTTTCTTTTCTCTTTTTGGGTTGTTCATTTCTCTCCCCCAAAATTTGCTACCACAACTTCTCTCAGATCTAAAAGTTTAATCTTCCTCTTTTAGGTGAAAAATGAAAAATGCGAAAATGAAGAGATGGTGTGGAAAATGCAGGAAATGGGTCGGATCCCTAATTCTCTCTTAGTTTTGCCACAAATCTTCATATCTTGGTGGCTGATCATGAAGTCTCTCAAGCACTCTTCTTTGTGAAGATTTGAATGATGTGGGATGAGAGAGAAATCTTGGAATAAGGGCTAGAAGTAACAACAAGCCAGGGCATATATAGCACAAGTTTCAAAGTAAGAGAGAAAGCCACAAAGAAACAAAGAAAGTGAGATTAGAAAAAAAGAATGGAGATGAAATGGAGGACTCCCTTTCTCCTTCCTTTACCCCATTGTTTCTTCTTTGTCCTCTTACCATTATTTTTGTCCTCTCACAGTTATGGCTATCATCACAAAGAGTATATCTTATTCATCTTTATCCATAAAAAAATTGGCATAATCTATACTCTCTTATGTCTACTCAGATTCGTGTACCCACCTAGTATTCTCCATTGAAAATTAAACTCACCCCCACAACTTCCTACTTTGTCATTGTCCTCTACGTGTTAGATGTGTTGGGTTTTATGTTCTAAAACTCATAGTTTGTAAACAAAAACATATTCTATTTTCGATAAAGTTATTATTGTTATTTATTCAGTAAAGATTGTTATTGAATAAAGTGAACTTTACGATCATTAATCTAAGTCCAATAAACTAAGAACACTCTGGCTATAGTATGACTACTTGAACTATATGTAGAGACATAAGAGTGGATCAAGTTCAAGTATATAGTCAAAATGATCTATAGTATAAGGATAAGGCTGAGTACCTTATTCTGGGGACACTATGGATGCGGCCCACTTTTGTATATGATATAAACAATGCGATCACTAAATTGTGCATGTGGAGACATGTGAGTGGGGGCGTCCTATGCAATGAGTATTGCATAAGATCGGACCATGAAGAAAACCACTCTCACTTTATAAAGTCGTTTACTGTTGAGACTGATTTTCTTTTCATTCGATAACCTAGGTAACTCGGTTTTAATCCTGAGCTAACCATGAACTCCTGTTTATTCGGAATTATCCTTAGATTTGCATGGGTGAGAGTGGCTCTAGTTCGCCGACTCAACAGGCCTCCCATTTCAGGGGTAAGACTGGGTGAATGGCTGGGGACGTGGGGTGCAAGACGGAATTCACTCCTACCCACTTTTAGGGATAGAAGAAAGGTAGTTCCCTTAAGCACTGACTCCAGGTCTTGAACAAGGGGCCCCACCCTCTCATTGGCCTGAGAGGGATTCGGTTTACTGGTTGGACCACAAACCAATTGTTTATTAGAGGATCAGTGAGACATAAGGAACAAGAAGTAACTTCAGGGGTAAAACGGTAAATTGACCCAGCTCTAGTTACGAACAACCTGTGAAGGATCGACTTACTAATCATGGTTATATCAGATGGACAGAAATATATCTATAGTGAGGGGAGTGCAACTACTAGGCTATAGTGGAGTGTCCTAGTAGTTAACGAATGTTGGTTAACCAGGTTAATGAGTTTAATCGGTTAATCTTGAATCGTTGGAGCCCATGATCTATAGGTCCATTAGGTCCCTCTGCTAGCTCATATCGGACTAAACCATAGAACAGTGTGACGAGTGAGTTCGAAGTGTTCGAATTCAAATTAGGGAATATGCGTTACATATATACGATATATTTAACCGCAATTTTATTTTATTTACGAATTAAACGAAAAGAGAGAATCTGAGATATTTAAATAAGATTTAAATATCTTAATCAATTATGTGTCGGAATTGATTGGGATTGGCATTTGAATTAATATTAAATATTAATTAAATAGTTTAATTAATTATTTAATGTTACTTTAATTTGAAATTCATTATTCAAATTAATTGTTTAATTAAAATGAAGAAAGTCAAAATGTTGACTTTCATCTAATGGAAAAATCATGTTAGTGGAATTTTGAGGTGTCAAAATTTGGTTTAACCAAACTTGCATGTTTGCCAAATAAACCCCACAAGTTTGAGTGGAATTTTGAGTGTCAAAATTTGGTTAACTCAAACATGCATGCTTGCCACATAATCCCAAACATTTGAGTGGAATTTTAAGTGTCAAAATTTGGTGATCTCAAATTTGCATGAACATGCAAACATGACTCTTTAAATAGAGTGATCATGGTATATGGAAGATCTTCTTCTTCTTGGTGGAAACCTTGAGAAAAACCTCTCACAAACACTCTCTTCACATATACAAAATTCCTTCCAAGTTTAGTCACTCACCGGATTCCACAATCCCGTTCTAAGGCCGGAGGATAGTGGAGAAGACACTAGTGGTGGTTCGAAACCGATTCGTGAGGAAAAAGGAGTTTGAACTACAAAAGGTTTGTATCTAAACTAATTAAGTTTTAATACTTATGAACATGCTAGTTATATACTATAATTAATGTTCTAAAAGTGCCTAAGATCCAAATTGCTTCCGCATGTGTTATATTAACACCATCAAGATGAGTGTCCCCTTCCATGTTTTCGCTCCTCATATTGCCAGGTGTTGCCCATTCAACCCCACTTCTTGCCTCCTCCTTCCATGTTTTCGCTCCTCATATTGCCAGGTGTTGTCCATTCAACCCCACTTCTTGCCTCCTCCTTGTTTCAATCCCTCTTGGAAGCTGTTAGTAAAAGGGTGAACGATTGAATGGTTGATGAGAAGATTATATTACGAA
>NW_019646455.1:0-87752 GCF_002806865.2 Cucurbita pepo subsp. pepo
CACACGTGCGAGTCTGGATCTCTAGGCGGTCTATAGCGACGTTCGGTGGTCAGCATACCCCTAGGTGTCATGCTCAACATGATCATCGTCATCATTATAACGTGCGCGTCTGCATTCATCATCATAAAGGGGAAGTATCACGATGCTTCTATCCAGACAACATGCATGAGGTCTCTCCATTACTCATCTTAAAACATTTTCTTACATAACCCTGGTTTCATCTCTACATGCTCATTAGATATTTATGTTAATATCGTTGTTCATACTCTTTAAGGTTGTGTCCTAGACCGATTTCTTGACATGATGGAACATGGCCTTCATCACATACAACATGCTTAATATGAAAAACATCATCATATTAAGGTAACAACGTTATGCATCATAAATTGTCATCATAATGCCATCAATACATCATAATCATCAAGTATCATCCTAAAGCTCATGTACGTCACCATATGTCATAACTCATCATCATACGTCATCACATAATCAATATACGTCATTATATGTAATCATATGTTCTAGCTCATACATCATACATCAGATTTCATACAAGTTTCTAGCTTATTCTATAGTAAGGCCATTTACTTGGTTGGCCTTAGCCGGGGTTCTCCCTAATTTAAATAGCATTAGCTCTCTTTCCTTGAATGCTGTTACAAACGTCACTGGAGTTCGTTTCGTATTAGATTGTTCGTCACCTTTCGTTAATATTTTACAAATAATTAATAATTCAATTGACAAATGTGAAGTACGACACTAAAACGGCCTCAATTACCTTAATCAGTGCAGAAATAAGTTTGGGAGGGTCAGAACGGTGGAGATCGGGCTAAAATACGACCTGGACTTTACACGTGGGTTGACACGTGGCAGAATCAGAGTGGGTCATGTTAGGTGCAGACGGCTTCAGGTCGAGGCGCGGGTCACGGGTTGCGGTCTCGGACATTGCAGGCATGGACCGCTGTAGTGGACTAGGCCGGTCTCTCCCTCTCCCTCTCCCTCTCCCTCTCTAGCGCAATATTTCTGGTGGTCGTAAGAAATATCGCATTCATCGACGACTGAGGAATTTTATTATTTTTATTTTTTTAATTAACGGGACGTTACTACTTTTTTTGTCAAAATTCTATTCACCTCTTCTACGGTTGTCATGCTGAACCAACCCAATGACCATTAGTGGTTGCCTACCCAATACACACCGAGTGTAACCATTACCACACTCGTTACATTCACAAATCATATGATGCATACATGCAGTCCAAAAACATCTATTTTTCATGAACAATAAAGCATGACATCAAACAACATACAACATATCGAACCTTATTTAGAAAAAATAAATGGTTTAGTTTCAATAAGGTCTCTTCCCTCCGACGCTTCTCTTAATCATTACTACAAGTGTTTGCCTAATTTCAACTTAGACCAAACCTACATTAAAAGATCTACAAACTAATCTAAACGGCATAGGTTATGACAATTCTAAAATTTACCAAGCTTTATTACTCATAGTTCTCCTACAGAATAAATGATCCTTAATCCAACTTCTTCGACAACTCTTTAAGCTGGTTGGTTGACACATTGAACTTCTTACGGGTATCTCGATTTCAAATTTTAGAGATAAATATTAGTTCTTCGTAGCATCCAAAATCGAGATTGAATTAAAATAACAAGTTTTTTAAGTTGGTAAATTTTCTTTCTTTGAAGCATAGTTTTATTTTTTAGAATATTTTTTTTGAAAACTAAAATATTGAGAATTAATTTTTTTCCTTCAAATTTAATTTCTAAAATTTTCGAAAAATGTTCAAATAATAATTTTTTTTTGAACTTTTGGTGATTTAAAAATTAATTTCATTTTCTTATTTTTTTTTTTAAAAAATAAACAATATATTTGTTCCCGACATATTAAAAACTATGAATATTTTTAAAATAAAATTAATATTTTTTTAAAGATTTATGACAAAATTATCCTTCTAAAGAGACAATAATTCTATTTCCATTCTAAATTAAATAATTATTTTTTTCACAAAATCTCAAACTAATTTTTTGACAAACAAAATGTCAAAATGGCCGAGTGGTCTAAGGCACCAGACTCAAGTTCTGGTCTTCGAAAGAAGGCGTGGGTTCAAATCCCACTTCTGACATTTTTTTTTATAAAGTAGTCATTTGATGAAAATGATATAGTCAAGAGTCGGCCATAGCATATTTACAAGTTTGTCGTGGTCCTAGAGAGATATTTGACCATGAAATCGTGAACCTCGTAAACTCACCATTTTATAGGGATTTTATTGACCATGAGATCGTAAACTCGAGTTTCACTGTCTCTTTGATTGAACGAGAAAAATAGGTGAAAAGAGTTTCAGTGGGTGACGGGAGTTTTTGACATAAAAATTCGTAAGCTAATTCAAATAAGAGGTTACAAAAATGACTCCACTATTCGATATCTTTTTGCACCGTTAGTGATTTTTTTATGATCCCTAATGGTACAAAAGTATCTCGAGGAGATCTACAATTTTCGTGAAAAAATCGTGGGTTGATCGAGAAGATGCTAAAAAATGAAAAACAAAAACAAAAAAAATAAAAAAATGTACCATGGTTGTAGAAACTTCTCTATGTTCTTGCATTGTTAACATGGTTTTATGATTCTTAATGTTATAAATGCATCTTAAAGAGATCGATATCAACTCATCACGCTATTGTCTTGGCTGCACAATAACAACCTCCTTCTGAAAAGCATAAGACCAGCATTGTGAGTATAAAAATACTCTGCAATCAACCTACTTGTAGACTCTATATCACTTTTATGTCGAAATCAATTTATATGTCATATCCAATCCTTTACCTCGATCCACGACTAAAATATCAAGTTTTATCTCATTGTTTATCCAAAGATAGATTCTCAAGTATATGATGTCAAGGAACCAAACATCTTCCTTCCTCGATTGATTGAGCTTCCTATATGATGTCAGCAACATTTCTTCTTTCTCCTCAAGCTTAGCATAATTCCTTCTTTCCTTCTCCCAGTGGGACACTCAGATTTAAAATGTCCTAACTAATGAAACTTGTAACACTCAACTGTAGCTTTGTTGAATGGATGTCCACCTCTTCCTCTACCTCTTCCTCGAAACCATCACGAGCTCGATCATCTCCTCTTCCATCGATTCTATTATCGTATGTCACTTTTAGTGTTTGTTCATCACCTACACGTTCATTCAATTTTTTCTCATGTTTCACCAAGCTGCTTGACAATTCATCGCTAGTTAAAGTTGTTAAACGTAGAAGGTTATATCTATACATAGTAGGAAAATTCACTATTCTTGGAGCTGCGTCTCCTAATTTCCAGGTTTGTTGCCGTGGATCAAGGCCCACGCATGTAATCTTCATTGTACACATCTCCTTCCTATATATATATATGAGGCCGTGACCCATAAATGTCATTGCGCCATTCAACCTAACATGGTATCAGAGCCAAGGTTTATTCATTAACAATGTCTAACATATTTTCTTCCTCCTCCTCCTCTCCATCTACCATCTCCAACACGATCTCATCTACCATGGCGTCAACCTTTGCCCCAATCTCTCTCCACCATGCTGTCACAATCTGTCTCACCAAGAAAAATATCATATGGCGCGCCCAGCTCCTCCCCTACCTACAGAGTACGAAGCTTATGGGCTACCTCAATGACACCATTGCTCACTTGCCAAGTTGATCCCTTCCTCAACCACTGCTGGTGCTGACCTAGTCTCTAATCTGGCCTATGATCGGTGGAATGATCAGGATCAACAGGTCCTTAGCGGCCTTCTCTTCTCCATGTCTGAGGATATTCTTCGTGATGTTATTGCCACTACTACGTCCAAGGAAGCGTGGGATACCCTGCAGCAGATATTTTAGTCGACAACTCATGCTCGTACTATTCAGATCCATGTTGAGCTCGCCACGTCTAAGAAACGCGATCTGTCTACTACAAATTATTTTTGCAAGATCAAAGGGTTGGCCACCGAGCTGGCCGCCGCCGGCTTTGCCCTGTGGGATGATGATGTGATCGCGTATCTTCTTGTTGGTCTTGGCCCTGAATATGATCCCTTCGTCACCCCGATGACTACCAAGAGTGATGCCCTCACGCTTGATGCTGTGTTTGCACATCTAATGACATTTGAAGCTCGCCAACTACAACACCAGGCTGAACTTCAGTTAAATCCTAGATCTTTGACCAATTATGCTGGTCGTGGTGGTTAGCAGAAGAACTGTGGGCGTGGGGATCATGGTCGTGGCCATCCTCGAGGTGGCCACCCTTTCGTGCTGCTAGTGATTGTTGTGACCCCTTTGCTCGCCTTCCTGCCAAATCTGAGGCAAAGTGGGACATACTATCGTTCGCTGCTGGTATAGGATTGGATGAATCCTATCAAGATGAATCTCCTTCTGTGGCACTGGTGGCTACTTCCTCCTACAAGATTGATCTAAATTGGTATAGCGACATAGACACCACTGATCATATCACTAGTGACCTGGATCGTCCCGCTGTGCGTGAACGCTATCATGGAGGCGAACAAGTTCAAGTCGACAATGAAGCAAGTTTGCGGGTTTTGCATACTGGTCATTCTTCAATTAATACTGCTGCTCGTCCTCTTGCATTGCGTAATATTTTGCATGTGCCTGAAATTTCCAAACATCTTCTTTCCGTTCATAAATTTTTCCGTGATAATGACGTAATCTTTGAATACCATCCTTGACATTTTTCTATTAAGGATCCACGGTCACAGAAAATTCTTTATGACAAGAGGTGTGAGTCTGGTCTCTATCCTATCAAGCCATCTGATGTCGATGATCTCAAGCACGCCTTAGTGAGCAGATCTACTACTTTCGTCCAATAGCATGTACATCTTGGACATCCTTCATCTCAAGTAGTGAAGTCAATTTTGTGTCTCAATAATATTTCGTGTGCTAGTGAGTCACCTTTGCGAGTTTGTAATGCGTGACAGTTAGCAAAAAGTCATCAACGGCCAAACACTAGATCTTTTCATCAGTCTTCGTCATCTTTGGAACATATTTTTTTTTTTTTGATGTTTGGGGTCCTGCACCTCCATCTGTTTGGGGCTTTAAATATTATATCAGCTTCATTGATGACTTTAGTAAATTTTCGTGGATCTATTTGATGCATGATCGTATAGAAGCTCCTCGTATACTTTTGCCGTTTCAAGCTCATGTTGAGCATCTCCTGGATACTAAAATCAAGTGTGTCCAGTCTGATTGGGGTGGGGAATATCAGAAAATTCATAAGACATTTTTCGTTCTCTTGGAATTGCTCATCGTGTTTTGTGCCCTCACACACATCAACAAAATGGGTCTGTTGAATGCAAGCACTGTCATATTGTTGAAACTGGCGTAGCCCTTCTAGCTCATGCTGATGTACCTATTAAATTTTGGGATGATGCATTTCTTACAGCCACATATCTCATCAATCGTCTTCCTACCACATATCTCATCAATCGTCTTCCTACTCTTGTCATCGATAAGAAATTTCTCTTAGAGCGTCTTTTTCATACCTCACCAAATTACTCCTCATTAAAAAATATTTGGGCATGCTTGTTGGCCTCATCTTCACCCTTATAACAAATAAAAGCTCTCTTTTCGATCCAAGGAATGTGTCTTTCTAGGCTACAGTTCTTTACATAAAGGGTATAAGTGCCTTGACACAGATTCTGGTCATGTATATATTTCTAGAGACGTCATATTTGAAGAGAATATTTTGCCATTCAAGAGAGCCCCACCCAGTTCTTCCCCAACCTTGCAGCCGACGCACAATGCCCCTGATTTGTGCATCTTGCATTTGGGTAACAACATTACTAATTTGGAGCATGATCACATGCATATATCTATGCATACTAACTCTTTAGATGTAGAAAATCTGGTGCCCACATTAGCTTTGGGATTGCCGCTGCAATCCTTCGCATCGTTGCTGCATGAATCAACATCGGTTATTTTGCCAATGATTGGGGCCTCAGATCCTCCGCCAGCAGATTCTATTCCCGCATCGTTTAGGGCCACCCGGATTCTTTGGGCTCCGATCCTGGTCAGGTCCTCGACCGCTAGTCGACCAACTACTCTCCTCACAACGGCTAGTACGACTGTCTCCTCAGTTGCAGATCCTACACCTATTGCTCATCCCTAAGGTACTTGATTGAAGCACAATATCAAATAGCCCTAGTTGCGTACAAATGGAACAGTAACGTATTCTATGGTTCAATCTTCTGCCTTTAAACCTACTTCACATATTACAGCTATCGAACATCTCCTCTGACGTCAGGCAATGAATGATGAATTTCAGGCACTTCTAAAAAATAAGACATGGCACTTAGTTCCTCCTCGTGTTGGTCTTAACGTTATTGATTGTAAATGGGTTTTCAAACTCAATCAAAAGCCAGATGGTTCTATTTATCGCTACAAAGCACGCCTGGTTGCTAAAGGGTTTAAACAACAGTATGAAGTTGATTATGATGATACCTTCAGTCCGATTGTTAAGCTCACTACCATTCGACTCTTATTATCTCTTGCTGTTTCTTATGGTTGGGCTATTCGGCAGGTTGATATTCAGAATGTTTTTCTTCATGGCCTTCTTAATGAAGATGTTTATATGAAGCAGCCCCTTGGATTTGTGGACTCTCAACATTCTCGTTAACTCTACAAGCTGGATAAGTCGCTTTATGACCTCAAACAAGCTCCACATGCCTGATTTTCTTGCCTTAGCTTCAAACTATTACAACTAGATTTTACACCTTTAAAGGTTGATGTCTTTCTTTTAATTTTTAACAAGGTGGGCATTCAGATGAATATCCTCATCTATGTTGATGATATTATTATCATCAACTCATCTTCTATGGCTACTGAGAAACTTCTTACACAACTTCGGGATGATTTTGTCGTCAAGGATCTTGACACTTGGAGTTATTTTCTTGGGATTGAGGTCTGTCATACTTCTAATGGACTTGTTCTGACACAACATAAATACATTCAAGATTTATTGTCCAGAACCAATATGCTCACAACCAAATGTGTGCCCACGCCTATGCTTCCTAGTGAGAAGTTATTGGATGGTGGTGAAAAGCTCTCGAATGAGGATACTACTCGATATCGGAGTGTCGTTGGTGCTCTCCAATATTTTTCTCTGACACGTTCTGACATCTCCTTCTGTGTCAACAAAGTGTACCAGTTCATGTCCTCCCCAATTTCTGTATGGGCAACTGTTAAACGGATTCTCCGTTATCTACATGACACTATTGATATGGGCTTGTGTTTTACAAAGACCAGCTCTGTTTGCTTAGTACCTTCTTGGATGTTGATTGGGCCAGGAATCTTGATGACCGTCGAAGCACTAGAGGCTATGCGATCTTCTTTGGTGGCAATCTTATCTCTTGGAGTTCAAGAAAACAATCGATAGTTTCTCGTTCTAGTACGGAGGTCAAATACAAGGCGGTTGTTGATGCCACTGACGAATTAATCTGGATCCAAGTCCTTTTACGTGAGCTCGAGATTTCTCAAGCGCGAGCACCTAGCCTGTGGTGAGACAACATTGGTGCCACCTATTTGTCCGCCAATCCAAACATTCATCGACAGACGAAGCATGTTGAGGTTGATTGTCACTTCGTTCGTGAACGAGTATCAACTCGTCAGCTTGATGTGCAGCTCATATCTTCCAAGGATCAGCTCGTTGATATCATGACAAAGCCATTGCTAGCTCCTTCTTTTAGCATTTTTTGGTGCAACCTGAACTTAGTAGTGTTGGATTTTATGTCCTAAAACTCATAGTTTGTAAATAAAAACATATTCTATTTTTAATAAAGTTATTATTGATGTTTATTTAGTAAAGATTGTTATTGAATAAAGTGAATTTTACGATTATTTATCTAAATCCAATAAACTAAGAACACTCTGACTATAGTATGATTACTTGAACTATATGTAGAGACATAAGAATGAATCAAGTTCAAGTATATAAATAAAATGATCTATAGTACAAGGATAAGGCTGAGTACTATATCCTGGGGATACTATGGATGCGGCCCACTTTTGTATATGATATAAACAATGTGATCACTAAATTGTACATGCAGGGACATGTGAGTAGGGGCGTCCTATGCAATGAGTATTGCATAAGATCAGACCATGAAGAAAATCACTCTCACTTTATAATGTCGTTTACTGTTCAGACTGATTTTTTCATTTGATGACCTAAGTAACTCGATCTTAATCCTGAGCTAACCATGAACTCCTATTTATTCGGAGTTATCCTTAGATTTGCATGGGTGAGAGTGGCCGAGTTCGCCGACTCAATAAGCCTCCCACTTGAGGGGTAAGACTACGTGAATAGCTGGGGACATAGGGTGCAAGATTGAATTCACTCCTACCCACTTTTAGGGATAGTAGAGAGGTTGTTCCCTTAAGTACTGACTCCAGGTCTTGAACAAGGAGCCCAACCCTCTCATTGTCCTGAGAGGGATTCGGTTTACTAGTTGGACCACAAACCAATTGTTCATTAGAGGATCAGTGAGACATAAAGAACAAGAAGTAACTTTTGGGGTAAAATAGTAAATTGACCTAGCTCTAGTTACAAACAACATTTGAAGGATCGACTTACTAATCATGGTTATATCAAATGGACAGAAATATATCTATAGTGAGGGGAGTGCAACTAATAGGCTATAGTGGAATGTCATAGTAGTTAATGAATGTTGGTTAACAAGGTTAATGAGTTTAGCTGGTTAATCTCGGATCATTGGAGCCCATGATCTATAGGTCCATTAGGTCCCCTGCTAGCTCATATCGAACTAAACCATAGAACAGTGTGATGAGTGAGTTCGAAGTGTTCGAATTCAAATTAGCGAATATGCGCTAAATATATACAATATATTTAACCACATTTTTGTTTTATTTACTAATTAAATAAAAAGAGAGAATTGGAGATATTTAAATAAGATTTAAATATTTTAATTAATAGGTGGGATTAGGATTGACATTTGAATTAATGTTAAATATTAATTAAATTGTTTAATAAATCATTTAATATTACTTTAATTTGAAATTAATTATTTAAATTAATTGTTGAATTAAAATGGATTCACTCCATGGAAAAATCCATGTTTGAGTTAGTGGAATTTTGAGTGTCAAAATTTGGTAAGCACGAACATGCAAATATAACTCTATAAATAGAGTGATCAAGTTACATGGAAATTCTACTTGAAAAACTTTGAGAAAATCTCTCAAAGCTCTCTCTTTACATATACTAAATTCCTATCAAGTTTCGCCACTCACCAAATTCTACAATTCCGTTCTAAGGCCGGAGAATAGTAGGGAAGATACTAGTGGAGGTTTGAAACCGGTTCATGAGGAAAAATGAATTTGAACTACAAAACGTTAGTACTCAAACTCCTTGAGTTTTAATGCTTAAGAACATGCTAGCTAATTTACTATAATTGATGTACTTAAAGTGCCTAAGATCCAAATTGTTTCGGCATGTGTTATAACAATACCATCCGAATTTGTTTATGATCCAATCATAAACCAAGTCCCTCTCGAGCCGATAAGAGGGTGGAGCCTCATTGTTCAAGTCTCAAAATCAGTAGTTAAGAAAACAACTCATGTACTTTCTTTATATGAAAATGAGTAAATTTCATCACATGATATTACGTTTCCAACTCCCTATTTGGTGAAGTCCCCAAAATTGTAGGCATATTGAATAGGCTACAAGAGACATTTTCACCCATGAAAATTAAAGGACAACCCCTAATAGGTAGGAGTTCATAACGTACTCATGATTAAGATCAAATCGAATATGATCATCATGTGAAATATTAATATTTTCAATTAACGAATTTATAAAGAGAGATTAGATATTTCTTGGTCCAGTCTTATATAAACTCATTATATAGGATACTCCTACTCACATGTCTCCACATAAACGATTTGGATCAAATCATTTGTAACGATTACAAAGTGAATCGTATCAACACTACACTCATGGCTACGACCTTTTCCTTACCCATGAATGACTTGAATCAAATCATTTGTACCAATTACAAAAATATAAAACCTTTAATTGCTCCCTGAATGGCTTCTCCATCGAGCTCGTCACTCTTGTTCTACAACCTTATCCTTATCCAGAAGTAGCGAAGAAGTCAATCATCAGCAACCCGAGGATCTTATGTTTTGACTGATACAATATTTCTACATTTAATTTTTTTTTATTAATTTAAATTGTGTCGGAACACTCCTAATTTATGGGAATTAGGGAGTTAATGAGAAACTTGGATCGAAAGTCCGAGAGAAAATATACTAATAACCAATTTCTCAAAATAATATCTAAAAATAATAAAAAATATATTTCGAGTTATTTTAGGATAGATTTTTTATTTATTTTCAAAATTTGTAACTACTCCCGTATATGTAGGAGAAGTGTGTGTATCTATATATCTATATCTATATATATATATATATATATATATATATATATATATATTTATTGAAGAGAAAAATAATTTAAATCGTTTCACCAAACCCTTCGCCTCTAACGCTTTCCCTGTTCTCCAAAACCTCTGTCACTCCACTGCCTCCAACACCATGGCTTCCTTCCTCGGCTCCAACTCTCCACAAGTTTCATCTCTGTCGTCGTTGGAGATCAAATTCGTCGGAATCTGCGGAAACTATCAGATTGATCGAAGGCCGGCATCTCCCGGCCGTTCGATTTCGGTTCAGAAGAATCGCGACGGAAATGCGAATGCGGTTGCGTCGTCGAATAAGAGGAAATGGTGTATGTGTTCTCCGTCTACTCATCCAGCCTCTTTCCGGTGTTCGCTCCACAACAAGAAGTCGAGGCACTCTGTTAATGCCCTGAATCGCAGCGAGTTCTCGAACGGATCGTTGGATTTTCGTAGATCGGCAATGACGAATTCGATTGCCAGAATCGGAGGCGTGGAAGGTGCTGATCTCGTGAAGAGAGCTTTATCGGCTTTGATTAGGCCTTCTTCGCATCAGTTGCGGCCGCGATCAGCGTTTCAACCTAGACCTAGCCGTCTATCAGTCATGTCAAAAGCAGAGCAGGAGTAGCCACACATTTTCCAGCCCTAATCATTTTTTTTCCCTCTTTTTTCTTTGGTCTTTTGCTACTGGTAGTAGGTAGGCTGACTATAGTTCTAATTTAGGAAATGATCATGAGTCTATAATAAAATAATATTATCTCCGTTGGTTCCATTGATTGGTGTATCCAATAAGGTTATTACTCACAGTTAATCTAAACTCTTAATCATTACTACCAGTGTTGGCCTAACTTCGGCTTAGACCAAACCTACATTAAAACAGTGCATCAAACTTCTTACTGGTTTCTGGTAAATATTAGTGGTACGTTGCATCCAAAATCGAGCATAGACAAAAAATATATCATTTTGAATAACAATATATTTCTTCAATAAATTAATATTTTAAAATATTTATGACAAAATTATCCTCAAATTATCATTCTAAAAAGATGTTAATTGTGAATATTTTAAAAATAAAATTATTTTTAAATATTTATGACAAAATTATCCTCAAATTATTATCTTAAAAAGATGTTATTTGTGAATGACAAAATTATCAAATTATTATCTTAAAAAGATGTTATTTGTGAATGACAAAATTATCATTCTAAAAAGATGTCAGTGGGATTTGAACCCACACCCTCTTACGAAGACCACTCGACCATCTTGACATTTTGGATTCAACAAATTAGTTTAATATTTGAAGTGAAAAAATAATTAATTCTGACCAACTTAGTTCGATTCATCCTAACTAGTTTAATTCAATCTTCTCTAGAAAACTATTAGATCTATGCTATTTGATTCGATGAGGTACGTATCTTATTGGAGAAGTTATTTTTATCCTTACCATAAATGAAGATTAATCATGTATATGAAAGACTATATCATAACACATAAACTATTATATAAGGCCGAATACTTTTATTAAATACTGATAACTTGTCCATGCATGAACTATTATGTCATGACATAGCAAAATTTTATGCTTGGCTTAAAGCTTTCTTTGAGCCTTTGTTTGTGTATAGCTTTTCTGGCGAGACCCAAGACTACGAATTCACACTTATAACGACCAAACCCGACGTCGAAACACTTGGTTCATGGTATGAAGTGGACCACCGACGATCCCACATACAAGAGAGGTAAGCTTTATATGCTTGAATAAGGTCGTGTGTCGTCGGAATCTAGATTCAATTTTTGGGTTTAAAGGCTCATAGACCTGTCATTTTAGACACCTACAAGCCACGAAACTTCGTGGAAAAGAAACATAAAGTCCAACAGAGAGTTAGAGGAGAAAAACGATGAGGAAGGACGTTGGAAATAGTCACGGAGAAAAGCGTGATGAGAGTCGGGTGAAGAAGACGAATCTGTCGGATCCGGATCGAGGTCAGTTTCAACCAATAACCCACTGCCAATCCATTGGTTTCGGCCCAACGTGCGTTCGCAACCCAATGTCATGTCATTTACGGATACCGTGCCGGATAACGGGTGTATTTAGCAACCTTCAACACGGGGGCTGGGGCGTAATATCGGCACACCCGTGCCGTTCGGTACTGTCCTTGAAAAACCCATTTCAAAAGAAGTCGCCCGAGAAAATCGTCTCGGCACGCTCGCCCACACTGTGACACACGTATGTGCCACAGGGTAGCTCACTTAGGCCATAGGGCCAAGGGTGGTGGAGAGCTAACACCTATAGTACATTTTGAGTCATTTTCAATTTTTCAAGCATAGACATGATTTGAGTGAACGGTCATACAGTGTCGTGCATTGTTCATCCGGTGTCCGATTGACACCAAATTTGGTGAGCATTCATATTTCATATGGACGGACTTAACTCCCAAACCGCATGTCCAAATTCCTTTTGGAACCCCAACTTTTGAGGTTAAGGCCCGAGATCCTACCCGGTCCTTCAACAAGCCTATCTTTACCGTTCTTGTCTATCTGATGTCTCTGTCTTGCTTATGTCTCAACTAGTCTTCAATGTCTGCTCTGTGTGGTATGTTAGATGATGAATCGTCCTCCTCGATCGCATCATGACACTCGTCTAGGCCCTCGCGTGGCAGGATGACACCACTTTAGGGTCGCCGCTTCTCTTGTCGCAACGTGGGGGTCACAACCTACTCTCTTCATAGTTAGGTTGTGACATTCTCCCCCACTTAAACTAGTCATCGTTCTCGATGACTTACTTGCTTGGGGGCACAACCATTGTTAGGTTGTGACATTCTCCCCCACTTAACCTAGTCATCGTCTTCGATCACTTACTTTGGGGCACAACCATTGTTAGGTTGTGACATTCTCCCCCACTTAAACTTAAACTGGGCATCGTCCCGATGACGATCTGAACTCTTTGACTGTTGCTGACTCGACCCGCTAGATTTGTTGTGTTTTAGACAAGTATAAAATTACTAAGCACCTGACTATCCTTTGTCATAATGCTCATCTTACTGACACGCCTCGGTCAGCTGGGGACAAGTTCGAGTTGATGCTTCTGACTTCTCTTTTGTCATATGGCACCACATTCTAACTCTTGACTTAGTCAGTTGTTGGGTGAACTTGCCCCAACTTTAGCTTGGCACTACTCTTGGCCAATTTGCATACTTTCTGAGTGACACATAACGGTACACCTTGCGGGGTGTGGCTCATAAGCCAACCGCAATATTACTCTTTGCGGCACCAACGACTATGGGAGCGGAGTCTAGACAGCTTGTTATTGACTTGCTGGGAATCAAACGTGCTTCAGATGGATACGAAAACTCGTGCACACTATCTACGGCCTATCCCCCTTCGGACCTATTTCTGTTGTTCGCCCATCTTGGACTCGGCCACTGAGACTTGCAACGTAGACATGGCTATTTAGTGTTTGTCATAGTTGTGGGTGAGGCTGACTCTCTCTGCAGACACTCACCAGACAACTATGGACTTCTAAGGGCACTCTTTCCTTGTTCATGGCCAACTTGGCCTCAACGTGTGTATCCTCCGATTAACACAACCGGGTGCAGCCCTCGGGGTGGGGCTCGCAAGCCCAGCCGCAACACTCTCTCGTCGTGACCACTTCTTCTATTGAGCAAAGTCAAAAACTTTTTGACATAGTCTCTTCAGTTGTTGGCGCTACCTTTCGGCCAACTCTTTGTACTCTGCCACCTTCATGTGGCTTTTGCTGCATTGACACTTCTCTTGGTCTTCTCACAGCTTCACTTTTCTATGTCTACTTCTAGCTTGATGCTCACTTATCGAGCGGATACTGGTCTCGACAACTCTTCTGGAGTCATCCACCTTAGGCACAAGGTGATGGCTCAAGGAATACACATGTGCTCGCATGTTGGAGCACTTTTACGGGGTGAGAGACCTATTGATTCGGCTCTCCCCCACTCGAACTCGGTTGCCTCTTGGCAACAAGGTTGTCCTCCCATAAGGACTTGCATTGTACTAAATTTTTGTACTTGACCGACATTTGTCATTTCCTGACTCTTGGCTTATCTTCTTGCAACCACTGACACTATTCCTCTAATGTGAATGATTATTTGGAAAGCACCGACTTGGTGCACATTCTGTTTCATCTTATCTTACCAATTATCGGAGCCCCAAGCCCTTGGAAAATGAGCTTGGTTCTTGCTTTGACGGGTACGCACTCCCCTCAATAATGTGTCATGACCGACTACTGCCACTGATGTTTTGACAACACAACTTTCCTGTCAGCACCGACACTCTTGACGCACTTGTGATGTCTTTCGTTTGACCCTCGGGTTCTTTTCTCTAGCTATCTTGTCCACTTCATGACTACAAGCTCTTGTCAAATGAGCTAGGTTTTACTTGATGGGTAGATCTCCTCATACTGAAGTGTCGACACATGACACTAATGAACTTCGGGTAGTCTTGGCTTTAACCCCCAACTGATTCTAATTTTGATCGGCAACTGTCCTGCCCACTCTGGCACTCTTGACACACTTGCAAGGTTTTCGATCAACTCTTGGGTTCATTTCTCTTGACTATCTTGCCCGACTAGACACACAAAGTGTGACTTTAATACCAACTGTCACGATCCTACATTTTTTACCTTGCAGTGTCGTGATCTTGACACGCTCACGACCAGACTTAAGAGAAATTAAGCTCCATATATATTTTTTGCCCCGACTTTGTGGTTTCGTCAGACCTTAGGCAAGGTTTGTCTTAGCCACTCGAACATTGCTTGTGCGGAATCCAAGCTTATTCGTCTACACACGCCGCCTATGCGTGCATGTTCTGTCGTCCGCGACACAACCGACTTGCCTTTATACTAAGCCAAGTCATTCGGCTCGATCTTGCCTCTGCTCGGGCCAAGGTCTCTCAATGCAACGTTGCATCTCATCTTGTCATCTCGATCTCCATCGACATGGTCCATATGTCTTGATGCCATCTCGAGTCTCAGGATGTCGTCGGCCATCACAACTTGTTCGGTCATGCCATCGAGAATGGGCCCGCTGTTGACTTCTGGCAATTGACATGAAAACGTCAACGAAGTAAAAACCAGTCAAAGGAAAACTTCTTCGAAGAAGAAAATATGGAAAACAAAGGGAGAGAATATCTGGGCTGAATACCGGATCGATTTCATTTCTCATTAGTTGGGATATTTAAATAACAAATTACATCTAAAAATGGAAAGACGTGGGAAACTTAATTGAGGCGTTTGCANTAAAAATGGAAAGACGTGGGAAACTTAATTGAGGCGTTTGCAATGGACGTGTACTTCCCACTCACTTCAATTGTATGGGTTTAAAATTACCTAAAAAAATAGTTAACTAAATTAGGGATCACTCCTACTGAAACATAGAGATATATCTAACAAGTAGGATTTATCTAACAATCTCCTCCAAGCTCTATCGTATATCTACCTTATTGTTTGAACTTTGATTTGAGCTCGCCAGTCTAGGTGGTTCTCCTCCTCCCAGTAGGTCTTCCATCCTCCGGTACCTGGCCACCAGACCATCATCGTGATCGACATCCAGCGTCGAATTCGTAGTACGAGGTGTTGGGAACTCCATTGGATCAGGGGGTGCAGTTGGAGTTGTGGTTGGGGTTGGCATAGGCGTGCCCGATGTAGCTGCTAGCGGTGGTGACGGTTTCTAATGCTGCACTCCTCCTTCTCTCGGCTCAGTGACGAGGTACTCCACCGTGAATTGATTTGGGTTTTGGTCTGCCTCGGTCACGTCGTTCCACTGCCAAAAGGTGGTTTTGTCAAAGATGACGTCGTGCGACACGTGAGCTCGCCCCTCACAGGATCATAGAACTTGTACGCCTTGCTTCTGGGTTCGTAGCCGATGAGGACGACCTTCAGCCCTCTGGGATTGAGCTTGGCTAGGTCGGGAGGCACGTCCTTCATGTATGCGACGCAGCCGAACACTCGAAGATGATGTACCGCCGCCTTCTTGTTGTACCTGATGGTGTTACTATAACACGTGCGGAAGCAATTTGGATCTTAGGCACTCTAAGTACATTTATTATAGTAAATTAGCTAGCATGTTCAAAAGCATTAAAACTCAATGACTTTGAATACTAACCTTTTGTAGTTCAAATTTCTTTTTCCTCACGAACCGGTTTCGAAACACCACTAGTGTCTTTCCTATAATTCTCCAACCTTAGAACGGAATTGTGGAATCCAGTGAGTGACGAAACTTGATAGGAATTTAGTATATGTAAAGAGAGAGTTTGAGAGATTTTCTCAAAGTTTTTCAAGAAGAATTTCCATGTACCTTGATCACTCTATTTACAGAGTCATATTTGCACGTTCACTCAAATTTGTGGGATTATGTGGCAAACATGCAAGTTTAGTTAAACCATATATTGACACTCAATATTCCACTAACTTAAACATGGATTTTTCCATGAAGTGAAGTGAACATTTGACTTTCTTTATTTTAATTCAACAATTAATTTAAATAATTAATTTCAAATCAAAATAATATTAAATGATTAATTAAACAATTTAATTAATATTTAACATTAAATCAAATGTCAATCCCAATCAATTCTATCCTTCACAAGTTGTTCGTAACTAGAGTTGGGTCAATTTACCATTTTATCCTTAAAGTTACTTCTTGTTCTTTAAGTCCCACTGATCTTCTAATGAACAATTGGTTTTGTTGGGTTTTATGTCCTAAAACTCATAGTTTGTAAACAAAAACATATTATATTTTCGATAAAGTTATTATTGTTATTTATACAGTAAAGATTGTTATTGAATAAAGTGAACTTTACGATCATTAATCTAAATCCAATAAACTAAGAACACTCTGGCTATAGTATGATTACTTGAACTATATGTAGAGACATAAGAGTGAATCAAGTTCAAGTATATAGTCAAAATGATCTATAGTATAAGGATAAGGCTGAGTACCTTATTCTGGGGACACTATGGATGCGGCCCACTTTTGTATATGATATAAACAATGCGATCACTAAATTGTGCATGTGGAGACATGTGAGTGGGGGCGTCCTATGCAATGAGTATTGCATAAGATCGGACCATGAAGAAAACCACTCTCACTTTATAATGTCGTTTACTGTTGAGACTGATTTTCTTTTCATTCGATAACCTAGGTAACTCGGTTTTAATCCTGAGCTAACCATGAACTCCTGTTTATTCGGAATTATCCTTAGATTTGCATGGGTGAGAGTGGCTCTAGTTCGCCGACTCAACAGGCCTCCCATTTCAGGGGTAAGACTGGGTGAATGGCTGGGGACGTGGGGTGCAAGACGGAATTCACTCCTACCCACTTTTAGGGATAGAAGAAAGGTAGTTCCCTTAAGCACTGACTCCAGGTCTTGAACAAGGGGCCCCACCCTCTCATTGGCCTGAGAGGGATTCGGTTTACTGGTTGGACCACAAACCAATTGTTTATTAGAGGATCAGTGAGACATAAGGAACAAGAAGTAACTTCAGGGGTAAAACGGTAAATTGACCCAGCTCTAGTTACGAACAACCTGTGAAGGATCGACTTACTAATCATGGTTATATCAGATGGACAGAAATATATCTATAGTGAGGGGAGTGCAACTACTAGGCTATAGTGGAGTGTCCTAGTAGTTAACGAATGTTGGTTAACCAGGTTAATGAGTTTAATCGGTTAATCTTGAATCGTTGGAGCCCATGATCTATAGGTCCATTAGGTCCCTCTGCTAGCTCATATCGGACTAAACCATAGAACAGTGTGACGAGTGAGTTCGAAGTGTTCGAATTCAAATTAGGGAATATGCGTTACATATATACGATATATTTAACCGCAATTTTATTTTATTTACGAATTAAACGAAAAGAGAGAATCTGAGATATTTAAATAAGATTTAAATATCTTAATCAATTATGTGTCGGAATTGATTGGGATTGACATTTGAATTAATATTAAATATTAATTAAATAGTTTAATTAATCATTTAATGTTACTTTAATTTGAAATTCATTATTCAAATTAATTGTTGAATTAAAATGAAGAAAGTCAAAATGTTGACTTCATTTAATGGAAAAATCCATGTTAGTGGAATTTTGAGGTGTCAAAATTTGGTTTAACCAAACTTGCATGTTTGCCAAATAAACCCCACAAGTTTGAGTGGAATTTTGAGTGTCAAAATTTGGTTAACTCAAACATGCATGCTTGCCACATAATCCCAAACATTTGAGTGGAATTTTAAGTGTCAAAATTTGGTGATCTCAAATTTGCATGAACATGCAAACATGACTCTTTAAATAGAGTGATCATGGTACATGGAAGGTCTTCTTCTTCTTGGTGGAAAACCTTGAAAAAAACCTCTCACAAACACTCTCTTCACATATACAAAATCCCTCTCAAGTTTAGTCACTCACCGGATTCCACAATCCCGTTCTAAGGCCGGAGGATAGTGGAGAAGACACTAGTGGTGGTTTGAAACCGGTTCGTGAGGAAAAAGAAGTTTGAACTACAAAAAGTTAGTATCTAAACTAATTAAGTTTTAATACTTATGAACATGCTAGTTATATACTATAATTAATGTTCTAAAAGTGCCTAAGATCCAAATTGCTTCCGCATGTGTTATATTAACACCATCAGGTTTGTGGTCCAACCACCAAACCAAATCCCTCTCGGGCCAATGAGAGGGTGGGGTCAATTGACCGTTGTACCCTTAAAATTACTTCTTGTTTCTTAAGTCCCACTGATCCTTTAATGAACAATTGATTTGTGGTCTAACCACCAAACCAAATCCCTCTTGGGCCAATGAGAGGGTGGGGCCCCTTGTACCAAACCAAATCCCTCTCGGGCCAATGAGAGGGTGGGGCCCCTTGTTCAAGACTTGGAGTCTGTATTCTATCTTACACCCTATGTCTCGAGCTATTAACAACCACCAAACCAAATCCCTCTCGGGCCAATGAGAGGGTGGGGCCCCTTGTTCACCCTTAAAGTTACTTCTTGTTCCATAAATCCCACTGATCCTCTAATGAGGATCCAAATCCCTCTCGGGCCAATGAGAGGGGAGGGGCCCCATGTTCACCCTTAAAGTTACTTCTTGTTCCTTAAGTCCCACTGATCCTCTAATGAACAATTGGTTTTTGGTCCAACCACCAAACCAAATCCCTTTCGGGCCAATGAGAGGGTGTGTTAGATGATGCATCATCCTCCTCGATCGCATCATGACACTCGTCTAGGCCCTCGCGTGGCTAGATGGCGCCACGTGAGGGTCGCCGCTTCTCATGTCGCAATGTGAGGGTCACAAACTACTCTCTTCATAGTTAGGTTGTGACATTCTCCCCCACTTCAACTAGTCATCGTCCTCGATGACTTACTTGGGGGCACAACCATTGTTAGGTTGTGACACTGAGCATGATACTCATGGGTCTGTTGACCTCTGGATGTCGCTACAGACAGCTAGCTCTGTTATAATGGGTCCAAGAGGGGGTGCAAACCACCTGGGAATTCATGCTCATAGGTGTGGGTCGTGTGTTCGTACTACACATCTAATTTAGTCTGGACTGGAAGCCACCCCTAGGATGCTTTAATGATAGGTCCCTATTACATTATTGCATGTGTTTGCATTTTCACAACCCCTATAGTGGGGTCACTTATTGAGTATTCTTCGAAATACTTAGACCATGTGCTACATCATTTTTTGAGTAAAGGCAAGGCACCCCTATACGGTTAACGATGACATCGCAATCAGAGACCAGGACACGTGCATAGGCTAGTAGCATATTTAATTTCCTAGACTTACGTTAGAATATGTTGTTATATATTTCATGTTTTAAATTATTTATCATTATTGTTTTTAATGTTATTTTTTTAATTATATTTTGTTTTGAACATGTAAGACCATGGCGATGTTTTCAACGGTGAAGTTATGTTTATTCTGAAACTTAGGATATTAATGATGATGTTTTAAGAGTTATGTTCCACATATAAGCTTAGGCTAAGATGACAGTAGTGACTTTAGGTAGCTAAAATCTAGGTGTTACGGTTGAAATCAGAGATCTAGGTAATAGATTCTAAAGACTAGCCTATGAGGTAGACTTGACACGTTCCATGGTCCCACCATCGATACCCCATCACTGTCACGTATGCCTTGCATAAGATAAGAAAAAGAAACGCTTTTAAATCGCATGCACTTTAATTTTTGATATTACTGATTATGATATGGTATTGTTTATGTTAAATTGGGAATATGTTGTTGATTGCATGCTGATTGAAGGATTATAATGTGCTATATTTGCAATATTATATGAGTTTGTATTATGCAATATATTATTATTCATATTAGCCCGTCTTAGACTTAAGAAATATGATCTTGGTTTCTAGAACCATGTCACTCTGATGATGACGTGGAAGAGAAAGATGAGGAAGATGATGACTCCCTAGTAGAGGTAGAGGAAGAGGTGAGGCTGAAGAGAGCCTACCACGAGAAGGATCAGTAACAAGGATGGATGCAATTGTGCCGCGTAGGTTGAGGTGCTACAAATTGCACCACCACAAGCTACGCCATCTCCACAAGCCACACCACCTCCAGCAGCACTAACGGCTAGAGTAGACTTGACCACTACAATGATGTGGGTCTCGTTTCAGACCATGATGCATGCCATGATGGTCACCCAAGAAGCCAATAATTTGCAAATTGTCAGAGGAGCGAACTAGTTAAGGGACTTCATACGATATGATCTCCACCCATACACCAGTACTATGAGAAATCCAATAGAAGCTCAGATGTGAATTTTGTCTTTGGAACCATATTCGAGTCGATAGAATGTCCAGATAACCAAAAGGGCTCTTGTGCGTCATTTGTGTTGTAAAAAAACACAAAAGTATGGTGGAAGGATAATAAGGATAGTATCAATCTAGGAGGGGGAGTTATGGAATAGGATTGGTTTAAGGAGACCTTCCTCAAGCTACTTAGGAAAGTAGAACGACTTAGGAAACAACAGAATTTTTCTCATCTAACTCAGGATGGACACTCGATGGAAAGATATGACCGAGATTTCATGAGATTAAAGACGTTTGCACCGTCCTTGGTCGACACTGAATAAAAAATGACTGAGAAATTTGTCTTGGGTCTGGACCTATAGATCCACCACACGGTGGAAGCTAGAGACCCAAAAATATATGAGGAAGCTTCGAGAACTACCAAAGCCTTAGAGAAGCCCAGAGATGAGGTACGATAAGAGCTGTTAGTTACTGTTGGAGGCAAACGACCTGATGACTTGAAATACTCAGATCGTCGACCACCAACGCGTAGGCCCTGCTATGCCAACCGACCTGCCCCACGACAAGCTGATAGATACCCTCTCAAACATACTGATAGACACCTAGAAACCAAGATGGGGCCAGAGGAAGTGGGGGAGTTAGGATGTAAGATCCGTGGAAAGTTTCACAGGAGAAGATGTATCGTCGGGACTAGAGCCTATTTTCGATGTGGCTAAGATGGTCATATCGCCATCAACTACATGGCCAAGGACACCAAAATGAACCTAACCCACCTTGAGCAGTGGAAGAGGCAGACAGACCGGTGTAAACTCGTGCTCAAGCTAGGGAATATGCCTTCACCAGTAGAGACACTAGGAGGTCTGACACCGTGGTGATAGATACACTGGTCATTACGCTTTTACCATGTTTGATTCTAGTTCTCCGCAATCATTTATAACTGTTCCTTTTGTTACACATGCAGGGTTCAAACTAGAACCCTTATTGCATGTATTATCTGTGAGTACCCTGCGGGAGTAGACTTAGTTGTTAAGAATAGAGTAAAAGATGGCCAAGTAACCGTAGCCGATGGAACCCTAAGCATAGACTTGATAGTAGTTAGCATGACATACTTCAATGTAATACTAGGCATGGATTGATTTTCTGAAAACCAAGCTAGTATAGGATGTCGTAAAAAGGAAGTGATAGTCTCAATGATGAAAGCTAAAAAAACTAGTTAAAGAAGGGGGTTGGGCTATATTAGCATGTGTCGTAGATGTAAGAAGAAAGGAAAACACCCTGGACACTGTACTAGTAGTGAATGAATTTCCAGAAGACCTACCAGGAATACCTCCTTCCCAAGTTGTAGACTTTGCCATAAAACTCGAGCCGGGAACTGGGCCTATTTTCAAAGCACCCTATCACATGGTGCCCGTAGAGTTGAAAGAACTCAAGGCGCAGTTACAAGACCTACTAGACAAAGGCTTCATCCGTCCTAGCGTATCTCCTTGGGGTGCGTCAGTGTTGTTTGTCAAGAAGAAGGATGACTCGATGCACTTGTGCATTGATTATAGAGAACTAAATAAGAGGACGATAAAGAAAAAGTACCCCCTCCCTCACATTGAAAACCTATTTGATCAACTTAGGGAGGCACGGTATTCTCCAAGATAGACATTTAGTCAGGGTACCATAAAATTGAGATTAAAGAAGGGGATGTATCAAAGACAGCATTTAGGACGAGATACAGTCACTACGAGTTTGTAGTGATGTCGTTTGGCCTCACCAATGCCCCAATTGTGTTTATGGAATTAATGAACCGAGTATTTAAGACTATCTAGACACATTTGTTATTAAGATCAATACGATGCTCTATTTCACAATTTTAAGTTGAATTTAATTTAGAAATGTAAAATACTAACGAAAGGAATGAGACAACCAAATAGGAAATGAACTCCGGCAACATTTGGAGTACCTCGAAGAACAAAAGCTTAGCAAACGGAAATTTAAGAAAACACTGGCTAAGGCCAAACAAGTGGCCTTACTGTAGGATAGGCTAGGCAATTGTTTGTTGTATGATGACACATGCCTAGTGGCATCGACACGTGTCCTTTATGCTCTATGATTATGATGTATGATGTATGATGTATGATGTATGATGTATGATGATGTGTATGAGTTATGTGATGATATTTAATGATGTTCTACGATGATTATGATGTGTTTATGATGACGTTGTATGATGATGACGATGCATGATGATGTGTATGAGTTATGTGATGATATTTAATGATGTTCTACGATGATTATGATGTGTTTATGATGACGTTGTATGATGATGACGATGCATGATGATGTGTATGAGTTATGTGATGATATTTAATGATGTTCTACGATGATTATGATGTGTTTATGATGACGTTGTATGATGATGACGATGCATGATGATGTGTATGAGTTATGTGATGATATTTAATGATGTTCTACGATGATTATGATGTGTTTATGATGACGTTGTATGATGATGACGATGCATGATGATGTGTATGAGTTATGTGATGATATTTAATGATGTTCTACGATGATTATGATGTGTTTATGATGACGTTGTATGATGATGACGATGCATGCTAAAATGATGATGTAAAGGATGTTATTTCCTTGATATGACGTTGTTTTCCATAAGACACAACCCTAGTTAGTATTATTAATGATGAAAGAATGAAGACTAATGCACGTATATTACTGATAGTAATATAGATATGGACTAAGGGTTGTGTTTAAAGATGTTTTAAAGATGAGAAACCATAGGGACCTTATACATTCCTGTATGTACGTAAGCATCGGGATATGAACCCTTTTACGATGATGATTATATGGATGCATATGTTACAATGATGATGGTGATCATGTCGAGAATGACACTCAGGGGTATGCTTACCTCTAGACGTTGCTACGAGCAACTAGTTCGGTTATGATGGGTCCAGGGGGTGCAAACTGCCTGAAAATTCACACTCGCACGTGTTTGTTGTGTGTAGGAAAGTATTGCACATCCAATTTAGTCTGGACTGGAGGCCACCCCTAGGATGTTTTAATGATGTTCACAGAGCATTATTGCATGTGTTTGCATTTTCACAGAGCATTATTACGGGCAACTAGTTCGGTTATGATGGGTCCAGGGGGATCACTTATTGATTATTCTTCGAAATACTCAAGTCGTGTGCTACATCATTTTTCTAGTAAAGGCAAGGCGCTCCTATACGGTTGACGACAACATCTCAATCAGAAACAATGACACGTGCATAGGCTAATAGCATATTTAATTTCCTAGACTTAGGTTAGAATAGGTTTATACATTTTATATTTTAAATTATTTATCATTCTATTTTTTTAATTTTATTTCTCAATTATGCTTTGTTTTGAACACCTAAGATCATGGCAATAGTTTCAACAATAAAGTTATGTTTATTTTAAATTTTATGATTTTATTGATGATGTTTTAAGAGTTATATTCTGCACATGAGCTTAGGCTAAGATGATGGTAGCAACTTTAGGTAGTTAAAATCTGGGGTCGTTACAAACAATATAGGATAACACGTATCTTTCTAAGTAAAGCTTAGACACAATTTTCCTTAAGAAAGATTCGGTGTGTGGAACTGTAGGAGTCGAGATAGATTCGAGTCATAATTTAGACTCCTTTATATTTTATATGTGCATGTTTTTGCATTATTGTTTTGTAAACGATAATCAAAGTTTCTTGTACATGAATTATATATTGAAATATATTTGAAACTTATATGGTAAATTGCATGATTGTAAACTATTAAAATTTAAGAGTCAATTTTTATTTCCCATCAGTTAGTAGCAAAACATGACTTGAGAACTTAAGAAATTGGGTAGTTACACGCTAGTTACTAGCTCATGTTTTCAATGTTGGGTTATCTCCCCCGACCCATTATCGCCGCTCGACAAACCATGTAAGATTTCAAGTTTTTCTACCACACCCCAAATTTTGAGGCATGGAAAGATAAGTTGTGACTCAACAAACTATGCCATGCATGAAAATTAAAGAATAAGTAATAGAAAATTAGTTATAAAATTTATGGACGAGTTTGAAATTTTACAAGCAATCGGAAAGAATTCAAAGTATGATTGGAATGTATATTTACATATGTCAAGTACATGTAATTGGGGAAACGGGGATCAAGATACATGGTGCATGTAAAATGTCAATTATGTATAAGTAATCTAGACAGATGCTTTGGGTCGACATTTCCTCTTTGCTTTCGAGCTCCCGAACACCCAAACGCCACGATCTGTAACTTCACAACCTGTTTAAGCCCAATCTGCAGACCATTCCAATCTGCCCAGCAACTCACAACCCAAGTTCCGGCCCCAACGTTGCACAGCCCATACACGCGACCAAGAACCTGAGTTTGTGACCCGACAGCCTGCGTGTCCTCGGCTCGCACATGCGAGCAATCTCGGCTCGGCTCGGCTTCGTTGCTTGATGCGACTCGGCTTCTTGGCTTAGATAGATCAATATATGTATAATATACCGATTTGTAGGTTTTCGACCCTTCTGAAGCCATTGCTGACCTTATCTAAGCCATTCGAGGTCAGTATTATTCTTATTTACCAAGTTTGATTAGTTTAGGGTCTTATATTGGTAATTAAAAATGATGTTTAGCTAAGTTAAGTTATGAGTAGGCCCATGCATATTATATGGATTGTTATAGTAAAGAGTTATACATTGGATTGCAGTATCAAGACATCTTCCGTATCATTACTGCTGGTGTTAGTTTATTGTATGATGTATGAAGGGGCATGCTACGTGGCTTTTGCATGTACCATATTACTATGTGATATGTTTATGTTATATGATTGTTTATGTATTCTTATATTGTATGAAACGTATGCCACGTATGCATGTAATCCATTACACAACTTCCATAATTGAACTAAAATGCTATGAATGATATGTATGTCTTACATGTAATGATTGTGGTGGATTGAGAGATGTTGCCGTGCATACACGTGGCATAAATAAAATATGTTAAGAAATGTAAAAAGAAAAGAAAGGTTATTAAATGTTATGTTTTGAAAGGTAAATTATGGGACCTTGTGCATATTTCTATGTCATGTACACTGAGATACTTCTCCAATTATGTTAGTACGGATGTGTACGTTTGATATTTATGTTCGTCATGATATCATGCGGGTCTTTTCTTTTCTGTGGCGTCCGGTGACGTGTAATGCATCGTGTCTGGCCAAGTCAAGCCTAGGGGTACGTATACGAGCCTGCCTGGTGGGCCCATGTGCACATACGTGGATTGTGTGTGGAGTAGTATCATACATTCAACCTTGTCCGGATCTGAAAAGAGCCTAAGGTTTTGTAAAGTTTATAAAGATAGGTCTCACTCATGTTTTGCATGTGTTTGCATATCTAATCCCAACAGTGGGGTGACTTGCTGAGTATTTCATAAAATATTCAAGCCACGTGCTACCCTAATTTTTCAAGTAAAGGTAAATCTCCTATGCACGGATGACGGTGAACACTGAGAAGACTATAGAAGCCAAAATGGAGCATAATAGAGCATATGAATGTTTTGAGTTTGTTTCATATTTAAAACTGTGTAACCCTTTAATTTCATGTTCGAAACTATTTAGGTAAATCTATGGGATTATTTCAAAAATATTTATTACGAATTTCCACCCTTAATTCTTGAGTAAGTCTGAGTTGACAGTTAAAAAAATTAGGGGTATTAGACATGATAGGTTAGTGACTAGGTTAAATAGAAAAGCTAGCCTTAGTTACCTATTATTTGAGAAATTTTCTCATAACCACCGACAAAATTTGAGAATTACCTTTTTTTTTTTTTTTACCNTAATCCCAATAATTCAATCAAATATTTTGTAAGATAATAATGGAGTTATTCACGTTTTTTATAGAGGAACTAACCAACACAAAACTATGAAGTCCTTCTTGTTAAGGATGGGTAGGAGAAGATTCTTACGTCCACTAATTAAGGAATAATCATGGTTTAAAAGTAAAGATTACTATCTCTATTGGATGAGGCCTTGCAAAATCTATGATTATTAACATGGTATAAGAGACCAAAGGGTCCATATCCTTCTTAACTTAGTAAGATATCATTTGGATAGAGTATACCAGATCTATTCTCGAAAACTAGGATTAAAGTTTAATTAGGGATGGTATTCCAAATCAAGGCGGACCAATCTTTTCATAAAAACATCATGGCTTTGGACTCTATTTTCCAGTCCGAGCAGGAACGAATTTATAGTATTTCTCTACATACGGCCTACACATGCACACATGGACCCAAAAGGTGGGTTTGTATACGTATCTCGGGGCTTGACTACGAGCTGGTGCACGCTCACGTTACTGAAAGCCATGGACGGAAAGGAGCCCGCTGATATCATAACCTGCATAATATTGTAGTGTAAGCGTCTGTACTAATTATAACGAGAAAATATTTTAATTCATGTAATATACAAAATGCATGAGATCTCATGGTTTCAAATCATGGCATATACTTATGATGTAAATTATACCTCTATTCTTTATTTAAGTCCCACCGGTTCAGTTTACCCTTAAAAACAAAGATAGTAAGCAAAGGTTTTGAAGTTTAAGTAAATTTAGTTCCATGGGAAGGAATTTGAAGATTTCAATAATCATATTTTACATTTTCTTTTTTCATTTTCTTTTTTCTTTTGAATTAGAAACTAAATGATATTGATATATATATACTCTAATCATGCAAAGTATCTAATGTCGGCATGAAATCTAACACATTGACCAGTGTAAAATTTAGTGAAATAGTTTAGCAGAAGTTTATACTTGAAATTGATGTCATGGGCTCACATACGTTGACTTGATTTCAAAGGACAAAATTGAACTTTCATTAAGAATAAATTGGTAACACCAACTTAAGCTAATCAGATAAGTGACCTTACTATTGGCGAGGTCGGAACACATACCTTATGCATGACGACACGTGTCGAGTGGACCTTGCACTTATTTATGTTTTATGTTATATGATAAAATGATCGTGTTATGTGATGATGTGATGATGTGATGATGTGATGATGTTATGTGATGATGTGATAATATGATGACGATGATATGATGACATGACGATATAATGATATGATGATATGGATATGATGACATGATGATGATGATGATTTGACTTAATATGATGATATTTCATATTAAGATGATGTGCATGTACTATATGTCATTATGCTTTATGATGAAGAGTTTTCTAAAACACAACCCTAAATGATATTAATAATGAAGAACGTATGAAGGTCAATGCATGCATGTTACCTAGATTACTATGTAAATGTTGTATAGGGTTGTGCCTTAAAAACAATTTAAGATGAGAACTATAGGGACCTCATGCATATTGTGTGTTCATATACATCAGGTTACTTCCTCATTTATGATGATGAGTATGAACGCGTACACTATGATGGTGATGAGCATCATGCCTTGCATGATATTCGAGGGTTTGCTGACCTCAGGATGTCACTATGATGGGCCCAAGGGGGTGCGAATCGTCTGGGGACTTATGCTTGCACGCGTTGGTCGTGTGTAGGGAATTACTATCGATCCAATTTTGTCCAGAATGGTGGCTACCTCTACAATGGTTTTAACGATAGATCCCTAATCATCAGTTGCATGTGTTTGCATTCCCTGATCTCAATAGTTGGGTCACTTGCCATGTATTTCATAAAATATACAAGCCATGTGTTACTTCCATTTTTCAAGTAAAGACAAGACACCCCTGTACGGCTGGCGACGACATCACAAGTAAAGACCAAGGCACAAGCATAGGATAGTTGTATTTAAATTCTTAGACCATAGGTAGTATAGTGTGTTTTTCAATTTTAATATTTACCTTGTTTTTAATATTTCTTTATATTTGTTTAAAGACCCTTTTCAAACAAGTCCATGACAATGTTTTAAATGATTATTTATATATTATAATGATGGTAGAGACTTTAGGTTACTAGAAATCTAGGGTTGTTACAATTAAGTTCAAAGTAAAATTTCAATCATAAGACGAAGTTGTTCAAAATTTATTTCAAACCGAAAAATAGGTTTGGGGTACAATTACAAATCGAAATATAAAAGACTCAAATATAAAAATAGACTAACGCTTTGGAACGATTCCCTCTCTAACCGTAAAGCTTTAATATTTCTCCACTTGGACTTGCTGTCTATGAACAATGGGAAATGAAAGTAGAAATGGGTGAGTATAAAGATACTTAGTAAGCAACCTACTTGTAGGCTCTCCTCGCATCCTTATCCTAGTAGGTATACATGGACTTTACTTTGGGCTCTAAAAAGTTCGGACTTAATCTTTACTGTTTTCTATGCATCTAAAGTACCACGAAGTTCCAAGCGATATTTTAATTGTTCACTGACCCATTCAAGGTTTGAAGGAGGTAGTTCACCTTTTTCTAGCGTCGCGAGTCAACAAAGGGACAAGTCCCTTTTCTAGGATGAACTACTCTTATGTCTTTGATTTATGTAGCTTGCTTTGCCTAAGAAGTTGTACCAATATCTCTAATCGAGGTGCATTTGTACAGGGACAAGCATTCGTACCATGACGAACGAGTCAGTAAAAACGGATCATTGCCCTAAAATGATCAAACATGGGTACCCTGAGATGGCATAGGTACCTCGAGTAAGGGTATCATGACTAGTAACTATCAAGAAAGTTAGAGTTGTGCTTAATAGTCGGCCTACCTAGAACTATTACGAGAACATAGATAGCACCTAGTAATGAGCTTGTTAAGTACTATGGAGAGAACACTTATTAATACTTGATAAGTACCAATAGAGAATTCGACATTAGAGATATGGACCATACAGATTTATTAACCATGAAACAAAACTTATAGCAGATCACGATAGGTTAAGTTATACTCTTAGAAGTGGAGTGGTTAGAACTGGCCCCGATTGACTAGAACTTGAGTAATTGTTGGTGAACCAAAACTTGAGTCTGGCGCCTTAGACCACTCGGCCATTCTGACATTTTGATTGTCATAAAAATTATTTTAATATTTGTTGTAAAACAACAATTATTTAATTAAGAGTGGAAATGGAACTATTGTCTTTTTAGAATGATAATTTTGTCCTAACATTCCTATGAGTGGTTAAGATACATGACTTAATGATGTCTCATAGGCGTAGAGTGAACTTGCTAACATAATATACGTAGCGTAACATGTGAATATCATAACATTGATATCACAACGTAGTTTCATAACATAGCATAATCATATCATAGTATAATTCATATCATAGCATAAATTAACACAAAATATCACACAACAAACATCAAACATCACAAAATATGACACGTACAAGGGCCATAAGATATGTGTTATTCATACAGCGCACAAGTCATCTAACCAAGTCCATGGACATTCAATAGTAGAACCACTTACTTGTGGTGGCCTAAGTCAAAGCCACTATGTTTCCTTAATGTTAGCTTAAAGCTACTCATTGAAATCTAGTTCCACCGAAGGAGTCTCAAAGTCATAATTTAGAATTCTACTATGAAATTGTCTCGTATAATTACATAAAATAATATAAACTTAGCTCCAAATAATTTAAATTGGCTAAAGAGGAATAGCACCTCAAATGCCTTAAAAGTGTCAGAAATTACTCTTAGAGAGCTAAAAATGGTAAGAAAGGGTTCAAAAATTTCCAACATGAGTCGAATAAGTCGAGGAGCAGAGCTAGAGCCATGGAAACATAGGATCTTTGGGTGGCTCTAAATCGCAAAAGTGGGATGGGATGGATGCATTGTTGTGATATAAGCCTACGAATTTGAATTAATGCTAGTGATTTTTTTTCATGTTTTATGTTGAAGAGATATTACTCATTGTGTGTAACACCGGAAATAAGGGTAATGTAACGACCTAGGCCCACTGCTAGCCGATATTATCCTTTTTGGGCTTTCCCTTTCGGACTTCCCCTCAAGGTTTTAAAACGCGTCTACTAGGGGAAGGTTTCCACACCCTTATAAATGGTGATTTGTTCTCCTCCCAAACCAATGTGGGACATCACAGGTAAAGTATCTCAAGTAAGTCTAAAAGATCACACGAAAAAAATTAAGGATTTCAAATGAGAAGAAGGGTCCTAATCAAGTAACATCATACATTATGAGGACTTAAAAGACCTTCACACAAGGATTGGAAAGGAAAAATTAAGCATAGAGGACGAAAGGGTAATTTTTTCAATTTTTAAGAAATTTCCCAAATTTTTAATTCATTGTGATAAGGAATTTCAAGGTGTTCAAGAAACAAAAAAAAAAAAAAAAAAANAAGGTAAATAATTTAGAGTAAACGCTTTGGATTTTTTAGAAAAATAATAATAAAATCTTTAGATAATGGAAAATTACCTAAATATCCTCAAACTTCAAAGTATTCCTAAAAATGTCACGAATGAAAAAATTAGATTCAACCATGATAAAAATAAAAAATAAAATAATTTGTATTTCTTTTTAAACAGTTGGATTCACCAAATTTGAGTACACTCTAAAGGAGACACACTTCATCACATTCAACGATTAGAATTGAAATTGGAAGTTGGTTGCTTGCTGATCGTAGAGGATGTTTCAAAAAAAAAAATCTGAAGAAACCTAGACCTCAATTCACAATTATTCTAGAAGTTTCAACATCAGTTTAAGGTCCCTCTTTAAAGTTTGAAGTATGGGCTTTTATTAATAACAAGAATCTAGCTGAGTTATAGTTTTTACTGGTAGACCATTTGTCTTAAAAAAATTTCCGGCACCTTCTAAACAACATTACCCACCCTTTGGTGAAGAAAGTAAGTGCCGAAAACGCCACAAACCCATTCCCCCAATCCTGTCTGTCATTAAAGGAGCTTGAAGAAAAGCTTGAAATTCAACCCGAGGCTACATGCAAATTCACCAAGTGAGGGCAATCCCATTCGATTTATGTACATTCAAGGATCGTTTTTGTAGAAGACCACAAAGAGAACTAACCCCCAGAAGATGCACAATTGCACAAAGTCATTTACGAGTACAAATGAGGGGCAAGGATCGAATTCCCATCTATAGTCCAAATTTTACCAAATTGAGCCTTCCTTTAGCTAAAACATCCTAGATCATATTGCCTAAGAAAAGAAAATGTTAGTGAGTTACTGATAAGTAGACTCTAATCCGTAGCCCAACAATTCAAGATTTTGTTGAACCAAGAACTCTTGAATAAAAAAAATTAACACTTCTTGTACAAAATTTTGAATGAACCAACAAATAAGTTAGAACTAGATTACCTCTTGCAAATATAAAAATTTGAAACTTTCTTCTAAAGTCCATTCACAATCAAATCTCAAATTTACAAGGGTGAAAATCACAGTTGAAAGTCACAGTTGAGATCTTGATTTCATTCCTCACAAATTTGATTTTTTATAATAATTTATGGATTTTTATAATCTCTCCCACAAAACAAACTTTCAATTGTTCAAATGAAGACTAAAAGGTTAATGGCCATAATTTAATCTCAATCCCCTTGGATCTACTACTTCAAATAACTCCAACTCTTTTGCCCATTACAACGTTTATGAAATTAAAAATAATAAATAAAATTTTCTAACAACTCATGAAATGATGCTGGCAACTTCATCTGCTACTTCAATCGTACAAATATTCACGCTCCAAATAGTTCTTCCTCAATCGAATAAGCTTGTAACACATGAAATTATGGTTGAATTGATCCTATCCAATTTTGTAGATGAAGAATGAATGCTTGTTGAATCTTCTTGGCCTTGGATCGTGTAATAGGTCTACTTGGAAAATTTGGAACACCGGGATCCTTATCAGTTGCAAACCGAGGATCAAGTCTCAAAATTAAAGCCACACTTAAATACGTCCATCCAAAATGAGAATGTTTGCATAATCCACCCCACTTAAATGGTGTGAAAGTTATGTTATTTATAATCAAATAAATTAAGGATATGGAAAGAGTTATAAATGGAAATAACAATAAATGGAAAGATACCTAAGGTAAGAAGGCAAATATCTAGACATTTGCCTTATAATAAAATATCAAATATGATATATATGGTAAACTATAATTTATTACTAAATATTCTTCACACAAAATAATTTATTTAGCTAGAGGGAAGAATAAGAAAGAAATTCCATGAATAAATTAGGCCTTTAGATGTAAAGACAGAGACTCGATGACTAAAACTTTAGTTGACTCAATAGTATAAAAGTATTGGCAAATTTTTCGCGAAATAAACAAAAGGAATTTACAACATAATATACATTAGATTTATATTATAACAAAATAAAGTTCATGTATGAATAGTTAAAACAAAACATAATAGTTAAACACAAAATAAGGAACGAACATAAAATATTTAAAACAAAAGTGTATGGAGGACGATGGGTGAGACTTGCCTATGACACTTTCTTTAGAGTCCACTCTTGACCTTGACCAGCTCTTTATTTACGTGATAAACATGAAAGACATGAAGTGAGTACAAAGACTCAGTAAGTAACCTATTTGTAGGCTCTTAATCATGTCCTTGATATACTAGAATACCACACTCTTTTATTTTCTTGTTCTAGTTCTTGTTGCAAGTACTTGGGTCCTTAGGTTCTATTCCTGGTGTATGAATCCTTGTCATAGTTTTGCCGGAAGACCTTGGTCCTTGGATTCTGAAGTCTCAACCAAGGTTGAGACTATGGGTCTTAGTACTATGGTTCAGGGTTCTTTTCCTTAGAACTTGGATCTTGATCCATGTTCTAGTTGTTGATCTTGATCATTGTCTTGTTCTTGTTTCTGTGTTCTTGATCTGTTCTTGATTTATTCTCCAGGACACTCACCCTAGGGTTTTCGATACTAGTCATGAACCTAACAACCTCTACCTTGATCTATAAATATGAAGTTATGGACAATGTTTTAAGACAAGAATCGAGCGATGAGGATTCCAAAAATTCGAGTTTGAAGCTTTTAGATTATCGATTTTTCTTCCCCATATGTTTTTCTAAATTCGAGGGCTATAGCTAATCATTTTCCATCCTACCAACTCCTACACATTCCATATGGAATTTCTAAAAATTTTGCGAAGGAATCGAACAATGAAAAGCTCTAGAATCAGCTGCCCAACAAAAGGCAAGAAACATGTTTTCCGACAAACTTTAGAAGGTTATAACTCGAGCTACAGACCACGACAAGGTATGAAATTGACCTCTACTTCTTTCTTGAAACTTCATCTAAACATTTCATAAAGAAATTTAGCCCATTAGAGGTGTATATATAGTGGTGCAAAGGAAAAACTATAGGGGTATGATAAGGAAAAATCATGACTATTCCAGCGAGCAATAAAGAAGATGAAGTCCAAAGTCAAAGGTCGAACTTTGACCAATCAAAGTCAAAGGTAGCCATATGTTGACCTTTATACATTTTTTGATTAATTTGGACCCCTTTCAGACCGTTCTCATGAATTTCTTTATGATTCCTGAAACTAGACTCGAAGAGAAATCTAGTAAAGATAATTGGGAATAATTCAGATACTGGAAGCTCAAGAACGGAAGTCCCGAACATCAACGACGTGATAAATAACCATCTTGGACTTTTCTTAAGAAATACTTGTTGGAATCGCTTGGATTTCTACCTGAACCCTAAACCATGTAGGAATTAAGAATACATAAAAGAAAAACTCAAAGAACCATTAGTTAAAGCCCTGAACCGGTCAAATTGCTTGGAATTTAAGTAACATTAAAATAACCAATTACATGAGCTTCACTACCTACGAAATTTTAATGCTGAGTATATTATAGTATGTTAAGGTTATACATGAAATTTGGTTGTCATTGGATAAGGGTAGGTAGGTAAACAAAGAAATTATGCAAAATGACCATCTTGCCCCTAAAGATATCTACCTACGGTTCATGATCTAGAGGACCTCCAAATGCTATTAAATTTTGTGGTAGACCTTATTCTATAATGTCTAAGGATTTGGTGAAGTTTGAAAGCCTTTAGAACACGCTTAAAGAGCAAAACTAAGAATTAGGGGTAAAATAACCAAAATGTCCCTAAGACTACTTATTTAAATTCAATGTCTATACTAGCTCCAAATGACTTGCTACTACTCCCTATTCCTAAGGATAAGGAGATATAATAAAGAAGTTGAAGTTGACTAGAGAAAGCTTCATACTAAAGCAAATTACGACCAAAGAAAACACCTCAAGATTAAAAACCCTTCTTGAACCCTTTAACGAATTTATTATGAATCTATGACCTTCTATAAAAACTCATGCTTGTTATTATGATGGATTCATATGTTTACGAATGCATGTTACTACTTATGCCTCAAGAAATTATGAACCTTAGAAACTTAGAAGATTGAGAACCAAGAATAATATCATACAAGCTCTACAACTACCAAAGCAAGAAGAATGCTAGGTATCACTCAAGGATAAGGGACCAAGGTCTTAAAACTCAGAAACTCAAGAAAAAATCATAAGACCTCACACGGTACAACATGTTCTTAACTCAGACTACGCTGCTTGAAACGTATGAAGCCTTGAGCGTAGGTATTCAGATTATGCCGCTTGGAATGCATGAAGTCTTGGGCATAGGTATTCATGTTGTACCATAGGGCAAGCATTGGGTGCAAGATTTCAGACTACGCTTCTTGGAACGCATGAAGCCTTGAGCGTAGGTATTCAAACTATGCTACTTGGAGAAAGAACCAAGAACCGAACAAGAACTTAGAAAGTATCAAGAACAAGAGAAAGATCAAGGACTAGAACATGGATCAAGAACCAATAACCAAGAACCATAGTACTAAAGCCCTTAAAGGATAACCAAGGTCTCAGAATCCAAGGACCAAGATCGTCAGGAAATATCATGATAAGAACCCCCAAGTCAAAAATAAAACTAAGGGGGCTAAGTACTTACAACAAAAACAAGAACAAGAAAAGAAAAAGTGCGGTATCCTAGCATGTCAAGGACACGATTAAGAGCCTTTCAAGTAGGCTACTTGCTGAGTCTTGTACTCTTTCCTTATTTTCAAATTTTTTTCAGATAATAAGGAGCTAGTTGAGGTCGGAGCGGACTTTGGAGCAGGTGTCATAGACAAGCCTCACCTATTGTCTTCAACCCATTTGTTTCGAAATGTTTTGTATCTGTTCCTTATTTTGTGTTTTAACTATTGTGATTTGTTTTAATTACTCATGTATGAAAACTATATTGTTTTAAATGTTATGTTTTAAATACTGTTTGTTTTATTTCGTGAAAGTTTACCCGTCTTTTTGGAGTATCGTGTCAGGCCGATCCTTACCTATGATGACCAAATAAAAGTTCCATTGGGCTAGGTCATGAGAAACTATGAAAATTAGACTAGGTGAAGGACTCGTACGGCCGTAACATAAAATTATTTTCCATATTATACTTTTACATTTTGAATTCAAAATTTTAGGGAGCAATAAGTCATAATGAGTTTCAAGCATATATTTTTCAATTTAAAAAATAACCGGTTATCAATCATCCTTCTATTTTTTTTATTTTAAACCATGTAACAACAGTAAAAAAAAATATAAAATCTGCGAGACTTTCACACAACTCCTTCTCACACAACAATATGTTACAAAAAAAGAAAAGAAGGAAGAAAGAATTAGAAATAAAAACAAATGAATTCCTTTATTTATTTATTTATTTATTTATTTTTGGGTTATTATGGATTGACTCTTATCTTCCATTACACTGGTTTTCAACTATAAAAAAGTGAAACAAATCAAGCAGAAATGTGTTCATACCCATCTCTTTTCCTCTCCCATTTCATCCAAATGAGCTTATTTTCAACACTTGCACTTTCTCTCTTAATTTCATTGTTCTTTGCTAACCAATTCACTACCATCGAAGGATCATTCATCCAAAACCCAAATATTATCGTCAAGATAACAAATGCTCTAAAATCTAAAATAAGCTCACTATTCACTGCAAATCTGGCGATGATGACTTGGGAGTCTACAAACTGACACCTTGGAACAGCTACGACTTCAGTTTTTGTCCAAACTTATAGGGCACAACATTGTTTTACTGTTCCTTCCAATGGCCTGGCTCGTTTCATTATTTCGATATCTACATAGATAAGATAGATAGAGATAATTATGAAAGTACTCTATGTTCGTGGCACATGAGTGAGCAAAATGTCTGTATGTTCAACTATAAAACCGATAATTATGATATTTGCTATAACTAGTCAGGTAAAAAATTCATATATTCATAAATTTGAAAGTTTGGTTTTAATAGTAAAATAAATAAATGTTTTTGATATGTTGTTTGTTATATGGGTATTTTTTTCTGTTTTAAAGTTTGATATGATTAGTATAAGCAAAATATAAACGATGTTAATAACCTGTCGACATAAATAATCTGAAAAATTGTTAACTTATTTTGGTCACGATTGATAATTAAAACAACTATATGAGATGTGACATTGCATTAGAAGGATTTGGACCTAAGGTAAAGGTAAGATAGAGCCTTAGGCTTGGCCTACAGAAGAGGTCAAGTCGGTTAGAGTTGTTACATGTATGATTGAACAAAGTTTAATTTCTATATAAGTCATGTTCAGTTAGTGACAAACCTTGTCTAAAGTCTAATGAAGCCACAAAGTTAGGTAAAAAAAAAAAGGTTTTTCATGATTGTATCAAAATCGGGACGTTGTATGGTTGAAAATGTACGATTGTGGTAGTATTCGAAAATGGTTGGCTTGATAGTCCAGAACTCATAACAGAGGTTAAGTTATACTCTTAGAAGTGAAGTCATCATTAGATGATAAGAACCGAGCCCCGATTGACTAGAACTTGAGAAAATGAAAATGAAGGATCCAAAGAGAGTTGACGTAATGATAAAGCCTTGATGGGAGAGAAATAAAGTACATGATATGACAATATTAATTGATTTAGACATAAAAGTGATGTAGAGCTTACGAGTAAGTTGAGTAAAAATGTCAGAAGTGGGATTTGAACCACGCCTTCTCACGAAGACCAAAACTTGAACCACGCCTTCTCACGAAGACCAGAACTTGAACCATGCCTTCTCACGAAGACCAGAACTTAAGTCTGGCGTCTTAGACCACTCGACCATCCTGACATTTGATATGTCATAAAAATTAGTTTAACAATTGCTGTAAAACAACAATTATTTAATTGAGAGCGGATATGGGACTATTGTCTTTTTAGAATGATAATTTTGTCATAACATTCCTACGAGACAAGACATATTTTGAGTTAACCAAATTTTATACTAGTCATGCGTGTACTATCCAAATTTTATAACCATATTTTAAGTTAACCAAATTTTATACAAGCATGCGTATACTATCCTATGAGACAAGCATGCGTATATTAGTTATAGAATATGACACGTACAAAGGGCACAAGGTATGTGTCATTCATACAGCGTACAATTCATCTAATCGAGTCCATGGACGTTCAACAGTAGAACCACTTACTTGTGGTGGCCTAAATCAAAGCCACTATGTTTCCTTAATGTTGTTGAAATCTAGTTCCATCTTAAGGAGTCTCACAGTGATAATTTAGAATTCTACTATGAAAATTGTCTCGTATAATTACATAAAGTAATATAAACTTAGCTCCAAATAATTTAAATTGGCTAAAGATGACTAGCACTTCAAACTCCTCTAGAAGTGTTAAAAATGGCTCATAGAGAGCTAAAAATGGTAAGAAAGGGTTCAAACATTTCCGACCTAAGTTGAATTAGTCGAGGAGTAGAGCTAGAACCATGAGAACATGGGTTCTTCGAGTGGCTCTAAATCGCAAAAGTGAGATGAGATGAACGCGTTGTTGTGATATAAGTTAAGGAACCTTTCTTTTATATTAGAGTCCAACTCCCTTCTTTCTCAATCTATTCAAAGTGGGACAACTTTTTTTTTTCTTTCTTATAACAAGTTTAGATAGAAGTATATAAGCCTAAGAATTTGAATTAATGTTAGTGATCTTGTATAGACAAGTAAATCATTAATTGGGAGCAAATTTTTTTTGGATGAAAGGGTAATTTTTTCAATTTTGAAGAAATTTTCCAAATTTTTAATTCCTTGTGGAATATCAAGCTCTTAAAAAAAAAATATATAATAAAATCTTCCGACAATGGCAAATTACCAAAATATCCTTAAACTTCGAAGTATTTCCGAAAGACATCACGAATCAAAAAATTTAATTCGCGGCGGTGAGTAGTGATTAAAAAAAAATCATTGGTATCTTAGTTTTAAACTGTTTGATCTTCTAAATTTGAGTATGCTCTGAAGGAGACGCACTTCATCACATCCAACGGGTAGAATTCAAATTGGAAATCGGTTGCTTGCTGGTTCGAGAAGATATTTCTGAAAATAAATGTGAAAAATCTCAAACCTCAATTCACGATAATTCTAGAGGTTTCACAATCCTGTCCGTCACTAAATGAGTTTGAAGAAAAGCTTGAAATTCAACCCAAAGCTACATGCGAATTCACCCAGTGAAGCCAATCCCATTTGATTTATGCACATTCAAGGATCGTTTTTGTAGAAGACAACGAAAAGAATTAACTTCAAGAAAGTGCGCTATTGAACAATGTCATTTTTTGGTACAAATTAGGGGGAAGGATCGAATTCTCATCTATAGTCCAATTTTCTTCAAATTGAGTCTTCCTTTAGCTAAAACGTCCTAGATCATACTGCCCAAGAAAAGAAAATTTCACCCGCTTTCGAGTGAGTTACTGATAAGTCAGCCCTAATTCTTAGCCGAACAATCCAAGATTTTGTTGAAACAAGAACTGTTGAATGAAATTAACACCTCCTTATATAAAATTTGGATCAACTAATAGATAAAGGTAGAATTAGATTACCTCTTGCTATCAAATCTAAGAGGAAGATTTGTAACTTGGTTCTAAATTGAGTCAGTCTACCATCAAACTTGATCAATGCTTGATTGAATGGCTCAGATGCAATCTACCACAATAATTTCTTTAAGCTTAGAAATGACAAAAATGATTCTCGGATTTCTAAATGTGAAAGTCTCAATTGAGATCTTGATTTCATTCCTCGGTCTCCCCACAAGGAAACTTTCAATTTTTCAATGCACACTAAAGAGGTTAGTGACCATACTTTAATCCCAATCCCTTAAATTTTTTCAAGACCACGTCAATTTAACAAATAACTTTGCTCTTTTGCCCATTACAAGAATTATGAAATTAAAAATAATAAATAAAGTTTTCTAATGAGTATAATGCTTGCAACTTTATCTGCTACTTCAATCGTGCAAATATTCACTTGTAAAGCTCCAAATGGTTCTTTCTCAATCGAATCAGCTTGTAACACATGAAATGATGGTTGAATCGAGTCTATACAATTTTGTAGATGAAGAATAAGTGCTTGTTGAATCTTCTTAGCCTTGAATCCTGTAATATAGGAAAACTTGGAATATTTGGAACACCATGATCCTTATCAATTGCAGACCGATGATCAATTCTCAAAATTAAGGCCACACTTAAATACGTTCATAAAAAATAATTCATTTAGCTAGAGGGAAGAATAAGAAAGAAATTCCATGAAGAAATTAGGCCCTTAGATGTAAAGACCGAAACTCGATGACTAAAACTTTAGCTGATTCGATAGTGTAAAAAGATGGACAATTTTTTTGCGAAATAAACAAAAAGAATTTACAACATAATATACATTATATTTATATCATAACAAAATAAAGTTCTTAAAACACAACATAATAGTTAAACATGAAATAAAAGGAACAAACATAAAATATTTAAAACAAAAGTGTATGGAGGGCGATGGGTGAGGCTTGTCTATGACACCTGCTTGAGAGTCCACTCCCAACCTCGACCAACTCTTTATTTACCCGAAAAACATGAAAGACATGGAGTGAGTACAAAAACTCAGTAAATAACCTATTTGTAGGCTCTTAATCGTGTCCTTGATATACTAGAGTACCACACTCTTTTATTTTCTTGTTTTCGTTCTTGTTATAAGTACTTGGATCCTTAGGTTCTATTCCTGGTGTATGAATCATTGTCATGGTCTTGCCTAAAGACCTTGATCTTTGAATTCTGAAGTCTCAACCAAGGTTCAAACTATGGGTCTTAGTATTGTAGTTATGGGTTCTTTTCCTTAGTATTTGGATCTTGATCCATGTTCTAGTTCTTGAATATTTTTTTGTTCTTGTTTCCTTTTTGTCATGTTCTTGGTTTATTCTCCAAGACACTTCTCCTAGGGTTTTCGATACTAGTCATGAACCTGACAACCTCTACCTTGATCTATAAATATGAAGTTCTGCAATGTTTTAAGACAAGAATCAAGTGATGAGGATTCCTAAAATTCTAGTTTGATGTTTTTAGATTATGGGTTTTTCTTCCTCATATTTTTTCTAAATTTGAGGGCTATGGTTAATCATTTTTCATCCTACCAACTTCTACAAATCCCATATGGGATTTCTAAAAAAATTTGTGAAGGAATCGGGCAATGAAAAGCTCTAGAATCGGCTGCCCAATAAAAGACTAGAAACATGTTTTTCGGCAAACTTTGGAAGGTTATAACTCGAGCTACATACCACGACAAGGTAAGAAATTGGCCTCTACTTCTTTCTTGAAACTTCATCTAAACGTTTCATGAAGAAATTTAGCCCATTAGAGATGTATATAGAGCGGTGCAAAGGCAAAACTATAGGGGTATGATAAGAAAAAATCGTGATTTTTCCAGCAACCAACGAAGAAGATGAAGTTCAAAGTCAAAGGTCAAACTTTGACCAATAAAAGTCAAAGGTAGCCATATGTTGACCTTCTACATTTTTTCTTTTATAATCAATTTGGACCTCTTTTAAACCGGTTCTGATAAGATAAGGAATCAACTACAAGGGGAATAAGATTCGGATTACCTTGTTGATCGAATATCTCAAGGCAAGAACATTGTTTGAGATTCAAATCACTCCACAAGCAAGATCGATCATGTCTAGCTTGAATGACTCTTGTTGATCAAATATCTCAAACACTTGTTTGAGATTCGAATCACTCCACAAGCAAGATTGATCATGTCGAGCTTGAATGATTCTACATGCAATCTAAACTACATAGAATTGCAAAGAAACTTAGCCATTGGCTAAAGAAAGCACAAATGCTTTTTTTAATATATTTTTGAAGTCTACCTTACACATACAACATACATGGCTTTATATAGCCTCAAAATGAAACTATTAAAGGCACTTCAAAAGTTGTAACATTCCTACTTTATGGCCATAATTAGCCATGATGTAAATGTAACCGAAATTAAATAAAAAGTCTTAAAATACAATAGCTCTAAGTTACTCTAAATTGTAACCCACCCAAAATTTACAACAATCAAACTTCATTCTTCTTCAATGTGGCATGAATTGAAACATCTTTTGATAATTTTGACAACCTTTTCTTCACATCTTCATTGAAGCATATTGTATGATTGATATCTCTTGGTTCATATCATTTTGATAATCTGGACCTCTTTTAGACCGGTTCTCATGAATTTATTTATGGTTCCTGAAGCTAGACTCAAAGATGAATCTAATAATGAAAATTTGGAATAATTCGGATACCGAAAACCCAAGAACGGAAGTCTCAAACATCGACGATGAGGTAAGTAGCCACCTTGGACTTTTCTTAAGAAATACTTATGGGAATCATTTGGATTTCCATATGAACCCCGAACCAAGTTTGAATTAAGGATATATAAAAGAAAAACTCAAAGAACCATGAGTTAAAGCCCTGAACTGATCAAATTGCTCGGGATTTAACTAACATTAAAATAATCAACTAGATAAACTTCATTGCATACGAAATTTTAATGCTGAGTATATTATAGCATGAGTAGGTAAACCAAGAAATTGTGCAAAATGACCATATTGCCCCTAAGGATATCTACCTACGGTTCATGACCTAGAGGACTTCCAAATGCTATTAAATTCTATGGTAGACCTTATTCTGTGATTTCTGAAGATGTGGCGAAGTTTAAAAGCCATTGGAACACGTTAAGTAACAAAACCAAGAATTAGGGATAAAATGACCAAAATGTCCCTAGGACTACTTAGGAAAATTCAAGGTCTACCCATTGTCCAAATGACTTGCTACTTCTTATAAGGCCTATTCCTAAGGGCAAGAAGGTATGTTCAAGAGTTGAAGTTGATTAGAGCAAGCTTGGAACCAAAAGCAAGTTAGGACAAAAGAAACACCTAAAGGAAACACCTCACGACTCAAGACCCTTCTAAAACCCTTTAAAGAATTCATTACGAATCTATGACCTCCTAAAATAACTCAGACTTGTTATTATGATGGATTCATATGTTTACGAATGCATGTTACAACTTATGCCGAAAGAAATTATAAATCTTAGAAACTTACAAGATTCAAAACCAAGAATCATATGAAAAAGAATGCTCGGTAACCTTAATGACTTACCTATATATTTAAAATATTACTGCATAAATGGCATTTAAAAATCTGTTGTTTTACATAGATAAATTGCACTATTTACATTAACTTGGGTTAGATTAAATACGGATGAAAATATTTTATATGGGGTTACATTAAAGACGGATAAATTTATAAATTCACTGCAATCAAACTGTACCTTGATTAGTTCCACAATTAAAAAAAAAATTAATAATAATAATAATAAATAAATAAATAAATAAAGCTAAATTAATAAAAATATCAACTTTGTCTTAAAAAATACCCTTAGTTTTAAAAAAAAGTTCTAATAATATTCCAACTAAAAAATTCAAAATATTCTTAAATTAAAAAAATACCTTTATTGTTAATTTTAAATGGAAACAAACTTTCAAAACTAACACTAAATAGTTTTGAGATAATTTATATAGTGTCAAAATAGATTTTTGTTGAGGATAAAAAAAATTATTTTTTTTATAAAAATAAAAAGTGATAATGTTATTTTTTAAATTTTATAGATATATTTTAAATATACGCTAAGGGTATTTTTTAATTTTCTTTTTTTAATTGAAGGGTATTAATAAACTTTTTAAGGGTTAAAGGTTTATTTGAAAGATTATTAAAAGTTATCGTATATCTTTTAAATAAAATACTAACCATCAGTGAAATATATATATATATATATATATATTTCTTTTTTTTCTTTTTTTTTTTNCTAATAATGAAAATTTGGAATAATTCGGATACCGAAAACCCAAGAACGGAAGTCTCAAACATCGACGATGAGGTAAGTAGCCACCTTGGACTTTTCTTAAGAAATACTTATGGGAATCATTTGGATTTCCATATGAACCCCGAACCAAGTTTGAATTAAGGATATATAAAAGAAAAACTCAAAGAACCATGAGTTAAAGCCCTGAACTGATCAAATTGCTCGGGATTTAACTAACATTAAAATAATCAACTAGATAAACTTCATTGCATACGAAATTTTAATGCTGAGTATATTATAGCATGAGTAGGTAAACCAAGAAATTGTGCAAAATGACCATATTGCCCCTAAGGATATCTACCTACGGTNTTTTTTAATTCAAGGATATTATTAGATATTTTTTTTAAAAAGTTTATGGTATTTTTATTAATTTAGGAAGAAAAAAAAAATCAGCCCAAACTGTTAGAATTGAAATTATACAATAATAACTAATTGCAACAACTTTACAACTCAAAGAATAGTGGCTCAAATTAAAAACTCAAATAACTAAACTCCCATGGATCCAATGAAGCTTAGTACTCCTTCAAATTAATGTCACCCCCTAGATTGAGTTGAAAAAATCTTTTGGACGAACCTAAAATTTTGGAATTGGTTGGATTGGTGACTTAAGTGACTAGATAAAGTTCTCAACCCAACCCAACCCAACCTTCTATTTAGGAGTTGGATTGGGTTATCGGGGTGTGTTCTTTTTAAAAAAAAAAAAATTAAAAAACCTACTTTTAAGACAACTAAAATCTCATAAAACTCGANTCCCTAGGACTACTTAGGAAAATTCAAGGTCTACCCATTGTCCAAATGACTTGCTACTTCTTATAAGGCCTATTCCTAAGGGCAAGAAGGTATGTTCAAGAGTTGAAGTTGATTAGAGCAAGCTTGGAACCAAAAGCAAGTTAGGACAAAAGAAACACCTAAAGGAAACACCTCACGACTCAAGACCCTTCTAAAACCCTTTAAAGAATTCATTACGAATCTATGACCTCCTAAAATAACTCAGACTTGTTATTATGATGGATTCATATGTTTACGAATGCATGTTACNAATCTCATAAAACTCGAATATCGAACATTTACAAGTCATAATGCATCACTAACATTAGTTGTAAACAATAAATATTAGGGTAGGATATGACAGTGTTAAATTGTAACCCTATTTTCGGGTAGGTCAGATCACCAAAAAATTGTAACCCAAAAACTGAACAGAATTTTTGGTTTTCAGATTTTCCAAAAATTCAAAGAAAAAGAAAACTCTAGCCTATGATTGAATTCGGTAATCCGGGTCGGTTGGGTTATTAGATCAAGGAACACCGCTAACTTATAATGAAACACTAACCATCTTATAAAAATAAAATAAACAAAAACTGTGATTGATACCAATGTCTATGGTTACATACTTCANAAATCTTAGAAACTTACAAGATTCAAAACCAAGAATCATATGAAAAAGAATGCTCGGTAACCTTAATGACTTACCTATATATTTAAAATATTACTGCATAAATGGCATTTAAAAATCTGTTGTTTTACATAGATAAATTGCACTATTTACATTAACTTGGGTTAGATTAAATACGGATGAAAATATTTTATATGGGGTTACATTAAAGACGGATAAATTTATAAATTCACTGCAATCAAACTGTACCTTGATTAGTTCCACAATTAAAAAAAAAATTAATAATAATAATAATAAATAAATAAATAAATAAAGCTAAATTAATAAAAATATCAACTTTGTCTTAAAAAATACCCTTAGTTTTAAAAAAAAGTTCTAATAATATTCCAACTAAAAAATNAATTTTAATGAAAACTGTCTATACTTCGTTCAAAATATACAACTTTCAAAAGAGTTTCAAAAATCTCCTTTTAACTTTCATGTTTTTTTTACCGTTGTTTCATAAATATTTTCAAAAGTAACCCTAAATAGTTTGGAGATAATCTATGAAGTGTCAATATATTGATAATTAAAAAATTAATTTTTTTTATAAAAATAAAGGAGGATAATGTTATTTTTAAAATTTCATGGATATATTTTAAATATAGTACTTACGGTCAAAATATTTTTTAATTTTTTTAAGTTAAATAGTATTAATGAAACTTTTTAAAATTTAAAGTTTATTTGAACAACTATTAAAAGTTGCTGGTATATTTTTGAAATAAAATACTAACGATTTTGCAAAAATATTTTTTTATTTTTTTAATTCAACGATATTATTGGATATTTTTTTAGACAAAGTTTATGGATATTTTTATTAATTTAGGAAGAAGAGAAAGAAGGTAGAATCCGCCCAAACCGTTAGAATTGAAATTATACAATAATAACTTGATCCTATGAAGCCTCGTACTCGAATTCACTAACTGGTCCACCAAACATCGTAAACAAGCTTCAAACTAATGTCACAAATTGGTTTGAATTGAAAAAATCTTTTGGACGACCGTAAAATTTTGGAATTGGTTGGATTGGTGACTTGAATGACCGGATAGAGTTCTCAACCCAACTCAACCTTCTATTTTGGAGTTGGATTGAGTTGTCGGGTTTTGTTTTTTTATTTAAATTAAAAAAATCCTACTTATTTTTAAGAAAACTAAAATCTCATAAAACTAAAATATCAAACATTTATAAGTCACAATGCATCACTAACCTTAGTTATAAACGTTAAATATTCTTAATCTTTCTAAAAGTAGGATAGGATATGGTAGTATTAAGTTGTAACCTTATTTTCGGGATGGTTAGATCACCAAAAAATTGTCAACCAAAAAACTGAACAGAATTTTTGGTTTTCCGATTTTCCAAAAATTCAAAGAAAAAGAAAACTCTAGCCTATGATTGAGTTTGGTAATCCGAGTTGGTTGGGTTATTAGATCATAGGAACACCGCTAACTTATAATGAACACTAACCATCTTATAAAAATAAAATAAACAAAAACTGTGATTGATACCAATGTCTATGGTTACATACTTCAAATATTTCAATTATATAATGATGTAGATGTATTAGGGGGGGAGGGGTGTTAATTGTATTGAAATTTGTCATCTACCATACCCAGAATTCCTGTCGAAGACATTGATTTCCATTTCCATAGTTTCTCAGTGATATCTCCTCCCCTGCATGTTTAACATCCAGAACAATTAAACCATGTCATAAGAAAATTTTCGAGTTTATAGTATCCGGAAAGTTCTTTATTCCTGTCATGCAAGCAACTGATAAAAAAGTACTGCTTCAATGTCAATTGGGATAATTAATATTAGACATTAATAATCAACATTCAAATACTTCCAAGATTTCGAGACTCAAAGAAACTATAAATATACAAAGACTTACCAGATTAAAACTTGTCAATCTCAACAATACCATACATTATCTATAAGCTTTGGAATTATGTTTTGTTCCATAAGGTATTGTTTTGTTCGCCAAAATTTACAGAAAAGGTTCCCACAATATTTATCAGAATGATTATCTTACAAATTGCAAGATGATATGTTAATCTGGCGTTTTGATGTGGTTGGTTTGTGGAGAAAGTTCGTATCAGAGCAATATGTTTGAATAACTAGGGGAAGATTGTGAGATCGCACGTCAATTGGGGAGGAGAACAAAGCATTTTTTATAAGGGTGTGAAACCCTCTTGCTAACAAACGTGTTTTAAAAACTTTGAGGGGAAGTTTGAGAGGGTAAGCCTAAAGAGGACAATATCTGTTAGCGGTGGACTTGAGCTGTTACAAATGGTATCAAAGCCAGACATTGGGCGATGTGCCAGCGAGGAGGCTAAGCCCCGAAGAGGGTGGACTCAAGGCGGTGTGCTAGCAAGGACGCTAGACCCAGAAAGGAGTAGATTGTGAGATCCCAAATCGGTTAGGAAGGAGAACGAAGCATTCTTTACAAGGGTGTGGAAACATCTCCCTAGCAGACGCGTTTTAAAAATCTTGAGGGGAATCTCGAAAAGGAATACTCAAAGAAGACAATATCTGCTTGCTCCAGTTGTATCATACACATGTTTGTTGTATATTATAAGATAATGGTTAAGCAATTACCTTTATTATTCTTCAGGAATGTCTAGTATAAATGTTTGTTAGATTTAATGCTTCTATCTAGGTGTCAGATAGATAGGAGTCCGCTTTCAATACCAAAAACCAGGACTCTTACACGACATCCCATGAATCATAATGTTATATATGGAAAGGTAAAAGTCTAGGTCTACTACCAAGCAAGAAACTGAAGACCCTAACTTGGTGTTGTGTATGGTACTCATACTAGAATTACAACTTTCACATTAATGAGCTGATTCTGATATGATACACCCTACAAATGTAAGTTGTGTGCTTAAAGTGTCTACTCGAAATGCATTCTCTCATCAACTGCATACCATTCATCAGAACTTGAATTTGAAATTACTTGAGAAAATTGATTTTGATGCATCCTAGGTATTGATTTGTTTTTTCTTTTAATTCTCTATGCATGCAAGTTTAGATAAACTTTTCAATCAAGGTATAGAGTCTCACCACTGTTATTGCTTAACCTTCAGGGAATTTTCAATGCGTTGAACGAGTTCACCAGCAGCCAAAGCTCCTTCCTGCATATAGATAATCCGCATGCATGTTTAAAATAAACAATAAATAATCTAAGCACAAGAAACTGAAAGCCCGTTACTGACATTTCAACCGGAATGTCTAAAAAAGTTACAAGATTGTTTATGGCATCTCACTAAAACCAAAAGAAAAGGTGAAAGAGTTGTAGTCTAAAGAGTTGTAGTCTAGATAGAAAGAGGATGTACTTGTAAGCCAAGTTACTAATTTATGGATTTATGGAATAGTTTAAGAGAATTGTGAACAAGTTTTGTCCTTTTAATTCGGAAGAAAGATTGTTAATGTTTCTTAACTTGGGGAAAAAGTTTAGGACACTAGTCAGTGCTTTCTCTGCTATAAATATTCCTAAGATATATACTCTTTTCACAACTACAACAAACAAAATTGAAAAGCCAAGTGCTGAAGGTCTTTTTGTTCCAAAAGATCTCTCCTCCAAGTTTTTCCTTCACTTCTTTTCCTTGTTTCGACATATTTTGATCGTGGGTCAAATTCACCCCGGCTTGATCAAATTGAAAATATGGGCATACCTTTTAACTCTTTGAAACTAAACTGGGTGCATGAATTGAGGAAAGATACGGTGGATAATGGTTTCAGAGAAATAAAGGATAGAACATAGTAGAAACTTCGAGTGTAATTACAGGATTTCTTGGAAAAACTTCCCGTTTTCGTTCAAATTCAGAAAGAAAAAAGATGCAATTGAACAAAGATTCTGAAACATATATATGTGATTTCTTGACGCATATAGAGTTAGTTGTACATTCAATATCTCTCCAAATGACTAGAAATAGGACAAAGCATTCACTTACGAATCGGTCAAGGGGTTTTCCATCTTTGAAGAGGATAAACGTAGGTAATGCCTCTATTTTGTATTTATCAGCGATGACAGGATATTTCTCAGTGTCAATCTTGACCACCTGGACTGTGTCACTCAGCGCATCACTAACTTTTTCAAGAATTGGAACCATGAATTGACAAGGACCACACCTGCAAACGAGGAGCTATGGATATAAACCAAGAGACATCAATCATACAATATACTTCAATGAAGATATGAAGAAAATGTTGAAATTATCAAAAGATATTTCAATTCATGTGACACTAGTTCATATCAGCTATGTTTACCCATCATTTAAAAACTACCTTTTTGAATAAGAAAATTATCTGTTCTACAATTCAACCCCTGTTCTCCTCAGCAGCCAAGCACTAACTTGCTAACTGAATCATATTCACTAGGTAAATTGCTCAGGAGAAACAACGGCTTATTTTGTAATTATATATTAAAAACATGATTCCCATAAATTAATATTATCGGTTAGGAACCACAACTCTCACAATGGTATGATATTGTCCACTTTGAGAATAAGCTCTCATGGCATTGCTTTGGGCTTTCCCAAAAGGCCTCATAGCAATAGAGATGTATTCCTTACTAAAAAAATCCATAATCATTCCATAAATTAACGTGGGGTGGAATCATCCACAAGTGAAGTGGGGTGAGATATAAAGCCATGCCTGCAATGCTCTTGTAGAAAGAGTAGCTTGAAAATAGGTGTGTGCATGTGAGTGAGATAAAGAGACCAACCAGGTTGCATAGAAGTCGACTAACACGGGCTTGTCAGAGTTGGCCAATAAATCATCAAAGGAAGAAAATGTTTGGTTCTTGGCTTTGACCTACAGAAGTTAATTTGTACAAACAAATCCCATCGTTATTCATTACAGCAGTTTGAACACAAATTGTCATCCATATTTAAACAAGCAACTTGAGAATCGGGAAAAATATTAATGCAGCTTTTAAGAGCAAGAAGAAGGGGATCTCTACAAAAAGGGAAATGCAATCCTTCTAATTACTCTGACTACTTAAGAACTTAATTTTTCTTATAAAACTAAAACTAATTGAACCAGATAGATTATAGTTTCTTCTTAGGTAGACGAACAATGTAGTTTCTAGTTCTACGTAAAACAGAAGCAAACACGGATACAATCAAAAATCGAATTAAAGGAACACCAGAAGTATAAGAAAAACAATTACATCACATAAACTTCGTTCACCAGAATTAGGCACAAAAATTAACGATAAGTCTCTGAAGGTTAGATGCGAAACAAAAGCAACAATAAGAACAAAAGGAAAGTCCAAGGATTCCAAATTCTTTATCAGGTTCCTCCATAAAAACAATACACAGATCTAAGGAAATAGATTGTTACCACAGGGAAGATTCGAGACCGCGACTGAGCAGAAATCCCACAGTTTCCAAGTCGAACACATCGAAGCTGAACCGGTAGCTGTAGAGACGAGGAGGAAAACAACCTAGATGAAGATGAATCATTCACGGCGAAGCGATTGGAGCGCTCTGAGGTGAGGAGAGGATAAGGTGATGTTGAAATGGAGGCCGCCATGTGAAGCTCTGTGTGCTCGCTCCTACAATGTCGATAGAGGAATTTTGTCGTCTGTTTTGGCTATACGGAGAAGCCAAAGGGAAGCGGAAAAATATAGTTAAATTCATCTTTTGAATCAACGAGAAAAATATAAAATATAAAATTAAAATATATATAAAAAGGAAAAAGAAATACAATNAATGCTCTTGTAGAAAGAGTAGCTTGAAAATAGGTGTGTGCATGTGAGTGAGATAAAGAGACCAACCAGGTTGCATAGAAGTCGACTAACACGGGCTTGTCAGAGTTGGCCAATAAATCATCAAAGGAAGAAAATGTTTGGTTCTTGGCTTTGACCTACAGAAGTTAATTTGTACAAACAAATCCCATCGTTATTCATTACAGCAGTTTGAACACAAATTGTCATCCATATTTAAACAAGCAACTTGAGAATCGGGAAAAATATTAATGCAGCTTTTAAGAGCAAGAAGAAGGGGATCTCTACAAAAAGGGAAATGCAATCCTTCTAATTACTCTGACTACTTAAGAACTTAATTTTTCTTATAAAACTAAAACTAATTGAACCAGATAGATTATAGTTTCTTCTTAGGTAGACGAACAATGTAGTTTCTAGTTCTACGTAAAACAGAAGCAAACACGGATACAATCAAAAATCGAATTAAAGGAACACCAGAAGTATAAGAAAAACAATTACATCACATAAACTTCGTTCACCAGAATTAGGCACAAAAATTAACGATAAGTCTCTGAAGGTTAGATGCGAAACAAAAGCAACAATAAGAACAAAAGGAAAGTCCAAGGATTCCAAATTCTTTATCAGGTTCCTCCATAAAAACAATACACAGATCTAAGGAAATAGATTGTTACCACAGGGAAGATTCGAGACCGCGACTGAGCAGAAATCCCACAGTTTCCAAGTCGAACACATCGAAGCTGAACCGGTAGCTGTAGAGACGAGGAGGAAAACAACCTAGATGAAGATGAATCATTCACGGCGAAGCGATTGGAGCGCTCTGAGGTGAGGAGAGGATAAGGTGATGTTGAAATGGAGGCCGCCATGTGAAGCTCTGTGTGCTCGCTCCTACAATGTCGATAGAGGAATTTTGTCGTCTGTTTTGGCTATACGGAGAAGCCAAAGGGAAGCGGAAAAATATAGTTAAATTCATCTTTTGAATCAACGAGAAAAATATAAAATATAAAATTAAAATATATATAAAAAGGAAAAAGAAATACAATCACATGCCATCACCGTGAGACCTATCCTTTCATAATAATCGTGGCATTGAACTTTTTTTTTCGAGTCGGGGCAAAGTTGGATGTGTAATACTTCTTGACACATGACCTATACATGCGCACATAGACCCACTAATCGAGCTCGTATATGTACCATTTGGGTATGCCCCTTTGGCGAGCGTACACGCACGCAGCTGGAAGCTACAGAGAGAAAGGAGTCCGTATAATATCATAACGTACATACTATCGTAATATAGCATCCTATCTCCATGCACATAAAACACAAAATGCATGAGATACCATAGTATCAAATCATGACACATAATTACGATGCAAGTCATGCTTCCATTCTTTTCAATGACAACATGCATTAAAAAATGTTCTCAAGACTTGTTGTCAATATCAATCGAAATCGAATTGTGCAAAGAGCACACAATTGATAAATTAAAGATAACAAATTTTTTTTTTTTTTTTTTTTTTGTTCATATCTCTTAGTTGACCCATTGGATATCAAGACTACCAGATAAGAAAATAACCAGAAGTATATGAGATGTTTAAGTTAATTGAAGCTAAATATAGATAATTATTTAATAAAAATAATCTTATAACTTCTAAGTAGTTCAATAACTATGAATTACTTTAAAATATTAAAGTGTAAAATTATTGCGTTTTACGTAAAATAATAATCGGATTTTTATTGGATAAGGTTATTGTAACGATCTGAAATTTTCTACTTAATTTATGATGATGATTACTATATACATATCATCAATATTGAATACAAAAATACTTCATTTAAACTTTCATAAAATGTCCCCTTCATCTTAAAACATCTTAAAACATAGCCATGGACTTACATGTTTTGAAACACCTTTCAAAACGACACAACAAAAGACTAAATAAAATAAACAAACGTTTAAATTAAAACATCCTATTCTAGCCTAAGTCTAAGAAAATAAATATGACTAACCTATGTATGTGTCATGGTCTCGAGTTGCGATGTCGTTGTCAGTCGTACATGAATGTCTTGCCTTAACCTGAAATAGAGGTAGCACGTGACTTGAGTATTTAAAGAAATACTCAATAATTGGCCGCACTATAGGGGTTAAATGCAAGAACATGCGAATGCAATGACACGACCTATCATATCAGTCTATTTTCCTATGGCACTATCCTAACGGGCAGGTTGGATGTGTACCATATACTCTACACACAGCCCATACGTGCGAGTATGGGCTCACCAGTCAGTTCGCACACTGCTGAGCCCCTTTTCTTGTCGGGCGAGCCTGCTCTGGTACCTCTTTATGCTGGACACCCATTAGAATTAGTAATCGTCACGGCAGCATTATGTAAAACATAATGATACTTCACCTGCCTAGTGGTGTACGAGTTCGTACCCTCATAATGGAATAGGGGTATCCCTCAATGCATGAGCACATATAATACATGAGGTCCGAATATTTTATTATTTTCAACATTATTACATATAACCCGCTATCGTTTTTCATTCATATCATATCATTTCTCATTATTCAGTTTTCATATCATATATGATTCTAACGGGGTTATATTTTATGTCATTTATTGTGATTTCATGTCATCCATATCATGTTGTATACACACAATCTAAGAGACATAGCATAACGTTTCATATTTTTAACATAACATTTCATCATATACATATCATACCATAACATATCGCATCACAATATATCATATCATAAACATGTCAATTTATCACGTGTCTCGTATCATAACATATTTCATATCATTTTCATATCATATCACTATATATATATCCGTCATTCACATGTCGTATCATAATCATATCATATCGTAAACACTTCGTGGTCATATCGTTCCCCAACTTATCATAGCCTTAACGTTCTTATGCATATTATAGTCATATCGTTACATGAACGTACCTTAGTTATATCGTTACTGGAACGTAACCTAACGCTATCGTTCTATCAATTTATCATAATCTTATCCCTTTCTACCAATAACCTTATCGCATTCTTTCATAAATCGATCGTGACCATATCGTTTTTATCAATCTTTTCATATCCATAGCACTTCGATACATAATCTAACTTTAACGTTTCATGAACATATCTTACTCCTATCATTACATTACGTTTCTTGCATTCTTTTCGTATCCTATCTCAAACATATCATTGAATACATTGTACTGTAACTATTATCATACAATTCACCAATTATAACATATACATAACATATCATAAGCATATCGATCCACAAATAATTCACATATATCAATATATATGACACGTGCAGAACCACGTGGCACGTGTGAACATCAAATATAATCATGTCAATAATAAGACCAATTACTTGATTAGATTAGGCTAGTGTCACCAATTTGTCATTAATGAATTTCGATTTTGTCCTTTTCATTCAAGTCAACTGATGTAACCCATGACATCAATTTCAAGTTAAATTCTCTATATGTATTTAGAAAGTCTTAGTTATATGTATTTATTATAATATTATTTTAATCTGAACCATTTAAAACTGTTTAACACTTTCCAAATATCTTTGCTTGTTTAATATTTTTTTTTAATTATGTTAAAATCTCTCTCTAGATAGGGGAACATAATTGAAAGAGAAGAATAAAAAAAAATGTAACAACAGAAACCCACCCCACCAGGATTGTCTTTTCTGTGTTTTCTTTTTAGGTTTCCTTAAGGTTTTTAAATCGAGTCTTCTAAGGAAAGGTTTTCACACCTTTACAAAGGGTGTTTCGTTCTCCTCCCCAACTAATGTAGAATTGTGGGATCTCACAATCCACCCCCTTTAGGACCCAACGTTCTGGCTGGCACTCATTCCTTTGTCCAATCAATGTTAGACCCCCATCAAATCTATCCTCTTCGGGGCCAACGTTCTTTCAGGCACACCGCCTCGTGTCTACCCCCTTTCGGAGAAACAACCTCCTCGCTGACACATCATCCAGCGTCTGGCTCTGATACCAACTGGAACGACCCTAAATTTCTACATACTCAGAGTTGCTACTAACGTCTCATGCTCATCTCTTAAATGCGGAATATAACTCTTCAATGCTCATCCTAAATAGCGGAAAATTTGAAAACCTTCTGAACACTTCAAATTGATTGAAAACACTGTCGAACTTACGTGTTTCAAAACATAACGCTGAAATTAAAACTAAAATAAAAACAAATACATATGAAATAATTTAAATAAAGAAATGAAAACATCCTATACTAACCTAAGACTAGAAATTTAAATATGCAACTACCCTATGCACGCGCCACTGTCTCTGTGTACAATGTCGCCGTCAACCGTACATGGGCGCCTGCCTGTATCTCAAAAATAATATGGCATACGGCCTTAGTATTTCGAAGAAATACTCAGTAAGTGACCCCACTATAGGGTCATGCTAATGCAATCATGATTTAGGGACCTATCTCTATCTCATGTAGGGGTGGCCTCCAGTTTCAGGTCGAACGTATTGTTGGTTGTAGTGGTTAGAATAATGGCCCCCATGCGGCATATTTGGCAGCGAGCTGGTCGACGATCCTGACATGAGCGGGCTCGTCCTCGGTTGGAAGAGTTGTTTTTGTGGGAATGAGAACGACATCGCTGGTTGCTAAAGGAAGTAAGGTGACTTACATGGGTGCGACAACGATTAGTGGTTGTGAACGAGTTAGAAGACTAAAGGGGGGCGTTGGAATAACTCAAAACTTTCAGCTTTAGAGACTAAATCTGCAAAACAGAGGAGAGGGGTGAGAGCCATTTGAGTAGTAGAAAAAGTTGAAAAATCAGTGTCGAGTCCACGAAGGAACTAGTGCACTTTATCAATGTTCTCAACGGGTTTGCCAATGGCATGAAGTTGGTCACAAATTGTTTTGAAAGTTTGGGCATACTCAACAACAGATTTGATGCCACGTTTCATCAGCTACAAGTCATCCTTGAGTCTCAGTTCACGAGCTTTCGAATGATGGTTGAACGTATCTTCCAACGCGAGCCAAACGTCACATGCAATGGAGAGACCAACGACGACAGCAATGGCTTCCTTGGTGAGAGAGGATAGTAGGAGACAAAGAAGCCATTGATCAGCTACTTTCCACACCAAATATTTGGTATTGAGTGTTGATGAGGTTTCTGGTTCAAAGTGAAGTGGTGGAACCCTAGTTCCATCAACATAACCCAGCATATCTGGACTCTCAAGGAGAGGGAGAAGTTGGCTTTTCCAAAGAAGGTAATTGGAGGAAGAAAGTTTGATGGTGATCATATGGATTAGAGTGTTGAAAGGAAGAAGATGATAACATGATTCGAAAGCCATAGAGAAGAAAGAATCAGGGTTGTTAAACCGAAGGAGCTTTGATACCCTGAGAATATTTGCTAAAACCACCCACCTAAATGGTGGTGAAAGTTCTCTATTTATAATCATGTACATAATAGAGAACTATGGTAAATTACCAATAATATGGAACGAATAATAAATGGATATAAGATATTTTGTTATAATAAAAGGACAAATATAATACCTATGGTAAGTCATAATGGAAGAAAAATATCTAGATATTTGCGTATAATAAACAGTCAAATATGATACATATGATAAACCATAATTCAAAACTAAATATCCTTAACAAGGACTACATATCCAATTTTTGTAGGCGATAGGACACCTCTATGATGGTTTAAATGATAGGTCTCTAATCATGATTGAATGTGTTTGCATTCACTGACCCCAGTAGTGGGGTCACTTACTGAGTATTTCTTAAAACACTCAAGTCATGTGCTACTTTTATGTTTCAAGCAAAGGCCAGGCACCCCTATACAATTGACGGCAGCATCACGATTAAAGACCATGACACATGCATAGGGTAGTTAGATGTAATTTCGCAGATCATATGTTAGTATTAAGCATTACTATTTTATTTTTTTTTTCATTTACTTATATTTATTTTTAATATTTTCCATGTCATGTTTTAAGATATTTTCTCAAACATGTAAGTCCATGATTTTGTTTTATGAAGATGTTTTAATGAATATTTATGCATAAGAGTTATGTCATGCATAGGTAGCAACTTTAAGTTAGTAGAAAACTAGAATCATTACACTTTGATATATGTAAAATGACCAAACTTACCCTTGTAGTAACATGTTGTTGGTTTATGACCCATATGACCTCTCAATAACATAAAATTTTATAAAAGACCTTATTTCATGTTTCTCGACGAATATGCAATGTTTTGGAAACATGTTTTTTTTTTTTTTTTAAACCTTGAGACGAAGTACCTAATGAATTCCAATGGATTTAGAGATTTAATATAATTTTCAGGGTATAGATTTTGCTTTGTTAAGCTTATGAGAATGATATGTTGGCATAAATATAATTTATGCTTACTTTAGAGCCATGAACTTTAAGTTACACTAAATGAATACCGAGCGTTACAAGACTTTATACGAGGCCGTAGTGTTAGTACACGAATTTAAGTGTCAAGATGCTACTCTAAAGCCATGAACTAAGTTAAATGAGTTCACCACACGCCCAAGCTCTAAAGTTACCTGGATCCCTTAAAATTTTGAAATATACCTCAACCCATGTCCTATATGACCTTGACCTCCCACCACGAGGTGCATCACGATTCTATGTTTTACTCATCGAATCTTCTAGCGAAAGATCTAAAGGTTAAACTCTTTTTTATGAAAAAAAAAATGGTGATCTATATTCAATTCAATAAATTAATAGATTAGGTTGAGTTGAGCTTGATCGGGCTTAATGTTTGAACGTTTGATGTTTTTTGTTTTTTCAAAATTGATGTTGAATCACCAAACTACTCAAAAAGTATTACATTCCAGAGAGAGAAAAGATGTAAGAGATAAAATATTAGAGAGAAAAGATGTAAGAGATAAAATATTAGAGAGAAAAAAGTTGTGAGAGAGACAAAAATACAAGGGAGAGCCAAAAAAAAAAAAAATGGAGAATATAAGTATAATCGACCTAAATTTTCACTTACCTAGAGTCGCTATTGTCATCATCATCTAAACTCGTATGCAGAATTAAACATTAAAAATTTCATCATAAAACATAACTTTCATCTTAAAACACAACTATGGACATACGTGTTTTGAAAACACATTTAAAACGGCACGACAAAAGACTAAAGAAAATAAGTAAACCTTTAAATTAAAAACGTCTAAGAAAATAAATGCAACTACCCTATGCATGTGCCATGGTCTTAAGTTGTGATATCGTCGTCAGCCGTACAAGAACGCCTAGCCTTTACCTGAAAAGAAGTAGCACATGGCTTGAGTATTTTATGAAATACTCAGTAAATGACCCCACTATTGGGATCAGGGAATGTAAACACATGCAAATCATGATCCAAGGACCTATCATTTAAAACCATCATAGGAGTGGCCTCCAATCTCGGACAAATTGGATGTGTAGTACTTCCCTACACACGACCCACACGTGCGAGTGTGAATCCCTAGGGGGCTCACACACCCCCTAGACCCTCTTTGGTCAAGTTAAGTTGTAGCGACGTCTGGAGGTCAACGGAACCCGATAGTGCCATGCTCCCCATGAACACCCTCAACATCATATTGTGCATGTCCGCCCTCATCATCATAAATGGGGAAGTATCCCAATGCATATGAACACACAAAATGCATGAGGTTCGTATAGTTTTCATCTTTAAATCATCTTTAAGACACAACCCTATACACCGTTCACACATTATTTTAAGTAACATGCACGCATTGGCCTTCATACATTCATCATCATTCGTTTAACTAGGGTTGTGTCTTTAAAAACTTGTCTTCATAATGCACGTGACATTTAATACATGCACAACATTTTAATATAGAATATCGTCATATGAAGTCATTTCATTATCATACGTCTCGCATCATCTTATTATTATGCATCTTCATCATCATATCGACATCATATATATCATAACATCATCATATAACATCATACGTCTCGCATCATCTTATTGTTTTAAATGACAGTATTGTGTACTTTCTTGCCTTTTGATATTTAATCTTATTTTTAATTTTCTTTTTGTTTGCATGTATTATGCTTTATCTTTTAATTTTTCTTGCCTTTTGATATTTAATCTTATCTTCCATTTTCTTTGCACGTCGTAAGACCCTCGAGAAATAGAAAAAATAAAAATAAAAATAAAATAAAATAAAGACAACAGAGAGAAAAAGGGTGTGAGAAGAGAAAGGAGTGGTCGCTCGTGGTGTTGGCATTTTGGCCGTTGATCTCACTTTAATTAATTTCAATCAATTAATTGATGTTTTGATGATAACAAACCTATTTTTAATTATTAACTATTTTTCAGTATTTTGAACTGTCCACGGTATAAGGTCGGGAATAACGATTTCAACGATTTTTCAATTACTCAAATCAGAGCTAAAACGAAGAAATTACAGTCGAGACAACATACCCGATGTGATGATGTGGCAGCAAAATCAAAATGATGGACAAATCAAAATATATCAAAGTATGACATTTATAATTTTGGGAGAGTAACAAATGGTGGAGTTTTTCTTATTATTATATTTTTAAATAAAATTATTTTTACAAAATATAAATTTGAATCTAACCGTTACTCACATCGATTTTTATTATTACTATATTATATTATTATATTATTATATTTTAAAATTTTGGTAGTTACTCACATCATTTTTATTATTATTATATTATTATATTTATAATAAATTTTGAATTTTCATTTGACCGTTACCTACATAACTTTTTATTATTATTATATTAAAAATTTGAAATAAATGAATTTGGAAAATTTTCTTATTTATTTACTTTTAATCTCCACCTTCCGTTATTCCTAACACAATCCAATGGTCAATATTCAATCCTACATTTTGCCACTTTTCTCCTCCATATAAACTCATCTTCCCCCACATTTTAAAACACACAACTTACATACATTCTCCCATCCTCATTTGTTTAAAGTCTCCATTGTTTGTTGCTCTCTCCAAACTTACAAATTTATTTCTCTTCATCTTATTCTTGAGAGGGATTATTATTGTATTGTGAGGAAATAGTTGTGAGTGTTCCAAATTGTAAATCTACTCTTTGAGAGAGTTGTGGTGTGTTACTATCAAACTCAAATATTTGTATCGGTTTGATTCTGCACCGTGGAAAGGATTGAGTTTGCTCTTGAACTCGTAAAAAGAGCGGTGTAGCGGTTTGGCTCTGATCCATGGAAAGAGTCGAGAAAGTTCTTTATTCAAATTCCCAAGAGGTGCTTGGGGAGTGGAGCATGTCGAGTTTGACCGAACCACTATAAAACTACGGTGTCATTTTCTCTAACTCTTTCCTATTTAATTTCAAAATTATTATTGTGAGTTATTGCATGTTCTACTTGATTATTGTTTTGACTTGAATTACTTTGTTAGAGTAATTATCATCTTCTACTTATTTGTAAAAAGTTTCATCATTAGACAAATTAATCACGTTTAAACACTTTTATCGTTAAAACCCTATTCACCCCCCTCTAGGGTTGCCATACCAATCCAACATCCACAACTACCCCTACAAAGTAGTATAAAATCGAACTTCTCCCACACCCAAACATCACACCATCCCCAACAAAGCAACAATTTTCCATACCAAAGCCCTCAAAGCCATGGCGGAAGAAAAGCAAGGCCATCACCACCACCACCTTCACCTTCACCACCACAAAGAAGGAGAAGAGTACTCCGGCGGCGACGTTGACTACGAGAAAGAAAAGAAGCACCACAAGCACCTTGAACACCTCGGCGAGCTCGATGCCATTGCCGCTGGTGCCTATGCTCTGGTACTTAATCGAATCCTCTTTTTGTTTTCTCCTCTGAATTCCTAATCAAATAAAAAGTAAAATTAACCTATGTTCTCGTTGTTGCAGCATGAGAAGCACGAGGCGAAGAAAGACAGCGAGCATAGCCACGGGCACAAGATCAAGGAGGAAGTCGCAGCTGCGGTGGCAGTCGGAGCTGGTGGGTTTGTTCTCCACGAGCATCATGAGAAGAAGGAAGCAAAGAGAGAAGAGAAAGAGGATCATCATGGCAAGGACCATCACCACCATCTTTTTTGAAACTTTGGCTTGAATCTGTGTGGAGTTGTTTGTGTGTATGTGTGTTTTGGCTTTGTGTGTGATGTTTGGGTTTGAAGAGCTAAATATGGTAAGTTGTTTGTAAAATAAATTTGAGATGCTTTATTACGTAATAAAGTTTATCTTTCATGTGCTTCTCTATTTATTTATTTATTTTTCTTGATTGATCAAACGGCGTATGGTTGGATCCTGTTTGGGTGACCCATAAATCAATTGAAATTCGGTGATGCCCTAGAAGCCCATTTGTGTGCGCAGGAAAAGGACAACCCACGACCCAAGACACGTTACCCGTCTGGCCCACTCGATGCGACCTAAAACCCACGTACTAACCCAGAGACTCACACGTGCTAACCCGAATTCACCAGCTACATTCACCAGGTCATACTATGTTATTTAAAAATGATAAGTGTAATCATGTATGTGTGTGATTGCATTACCTGACATTACCTAACTCCAACAGTGGAGTTAATTATTGAGTATTTTTTTAAAATACTCAAGTCATGTGCTGCTAGAATATTTCAAGTAAAGGTAAAATGTCATTGAGATAACGATATGTTGGAATGGCCATAAAAACTATCTCATCTAGATAGATTGCCACGACATGCATGTCTTCATGCATTCGAAAAATGGAAAAAAGAAATTGTAAAAGTTAATAAAAACATGACTATTTAGAAATAAAATAAAATAAAAAAATTTCTGAGTCTCTCAAAAATAAAATTTGAAATAAATAAACTTCATGAATAACTACCAAATGAATTCTATGTAACCTCTCAAAACAAGCAATGGGGCAACCTCCTCGTCATGCTTCTAGTACTCTGTTACCTTTAGTTGAATCGAACAAGAAAATCATTTATCTCTATACACATAGCAGTAAACAACCTATTTCAATCCAAAGTCACGGTTAGGTAGTTAGTACTTAGTCAATTCCTAAAAAAAACTTAAACTAGTCTTTCCAAAATAACTTAGCTTACGAAGAGAGAGAAAAAAAAAAGCATATTAACGTTCAAACTAAGCTAAATAATGATGGTTGAACTGAACTAGTTAAATTGAATTGGATTAAATTGTTGAACCGACCGAACTTAAAACTGAAGGCATATTGGAGCTATCGAGACCAACTATTTATGGAAAACTCATTGTGTATATTCGTAATAATAAAGACGAGTTAGTAGCGTTGAAGATGAAAATTTTAATGCCAAGCAATATTTTGTAAAGCTCCAACGAAGTTGGAAAGAAAATGTGAAGAAAGGTTGACAAAAATGTAAGTTTCTTCATTTTTATGAAACTTCTTGTATTTTATTGAATTATAGAGAATGTATCTCAATGGCCCAAGACGGAGAATGACCAAAATAAGGTAACTAATTAAAAAGAAAAAAAAAAACTAAAAATTAAATAATTGCAAAATGACACTCGAGTAAATCTTAGATTTGGTAAGATCCAAATGTCCAAGATGTCTGATTTCTGATCTATGAATCCCTCCCACCTAAACATTCAATGATAGAATTCGATAGTCGAAAACCTAAAAATGGTAAGATCCAAATGTCCAAGATGTCTGATTTCTGATCTATGAATCCCTCCCACCTAAACATTCAATGATAGAATTCGATAGTCGAAAACCTAAAAATGGTAAGATCCAAATGTCCAAGATGTCTGATTTCTGATCTATGAATCCCTCCCACCTAAACATTCAATGATAGAATTCGATAGTCGAAAACCTAAAAATGGTAAGATCCAAATGTCCAAGATGTCTGATTTCTGATCTATGAATCCCTCCCACCTAAACATTCAATGATAGAATTCGATAGTCGAAAACCTAAAAATTAAATAATTGTAAAACAACCTCAGAGTAAATATTAGATTTTGTAAGATCAAACGGTTCAAGTTGTCTTATTTCTAGATATGACCTATGAATCCCTCCCACCTAAATATTTAATAATGGAATTTGATAGTCGAACACGGTAAGAGACGGAACAGAGTAAATTTATTTTTCTAGTAAAAAGTTTCAAAAACTCTACTCCAAATTTAAGCCAAATCTAGGCTTTCAAAGTAGGTGGATGGTTGGGCTATAAAAAGAAATTAATGGCTTTCAATTGGCACCAAGAAAGAGTCTAGCGTCACCTAAATTCCAAGTTATAAACCATTCATTTTTGGGTTTCAAGCAAGCTAAACTTCACCATTTGAGCTCAAGTCACTTCTTACACCATCGTATCAAGATTACTCACAAGTTTCTTTTAGAATTTGAGGGCTACACCATCGTATCAAGATTACTCATAAGTTTCCTTTAAAATTTGAGGGCTAACAATGACTGAACGTCTTTCCCAATTCAAGCTTTGGAGGCCACTTTTGAGTAAGGGAAGCTAGCTCAATTGAGGCTCCCAAAAAAATTCGTCCAATAAGACCCATATCATTCAATTTCTCGAAGTCCAATGAGTAAAGTTGTAGAAGATCACGAAAATGTTTGAGTAAAGAATTTGGAGAAAGATATGGGTAAGTTTTTTTAACAAATTAGGAAAATTCAAAATCAATCCATGCTTAAATCCTATTCTTTTAACTTCTTGATTAAAGAGAAAACCTTTTCCCAAAGGAGTTGAGAGCTAAGGTGGTCTAGGACGCTCTACCCAATAAGGAGTAATTCTACCCGAAGGTTGACCGAAAATCTATAGTCTTCGACCTTTAAAATTGGAGAACCACACATAAATTCATTACTTGAGGCCTATTCCATTAGGTTAAGGGCAAGGGAAGAAGGGTTTTTTTTTACTGAAGGGACCGAGGGCTAATAAACTCAAGAAATGCCTCAACAATTAGAGGAAAGACATGGTTACGCTCTAACGAAGAAGATGACTTCCAACGTGTTTTCTCTAGTGTATAACTTCGTCTACCGTGCACAAGAGCCCACAAAACAAGTCTATAGTCCTTTATTGAAACACCCTCTATAAGTTTGTAGAAGGAATAAAGGAGAAATAACTATTATATGAGGATGTGGAAGACAATTTACATTAATCCACGGTCTCAGCATCTTCCCTTAAATTCTGAGGTTGAAGATGATGGCGTGGCCGACTCAATTAAACGTATAACGACTCTAAATTTTCTACTTAACCTAAGGCCGCCAATGTACACATATCATGAACTAAATGCGGAAATAAATCATTTTAAACTTTACAGTAAAATTAATTTCTGTGTTGAATGCTTCATTTAATGCTTTGGAATAAACTAATACATATTGAAATAAAACTAAAAACAATACCAAATGAAATAATTTATAGTAACCTATACTATATTAAAATGGAAATGCAATTTAACCTATACTAACCGTTAGTCTACTAAAATTAAAATACGAACATATTCTAAACATGTGTCATAGTCTCTTAAGTGTGATGCCACCGTCAGCTGTGCAAAAGCGTCTTACCTTTACCTGAAATATAGAGTAGCATGTGGCTTGAGTGTTTTGAGAAATACTCAGTAAGTGACCTCCCTATCGAGGTCAAATGCAAATACGCATAGTTACATGCACGAGACCTATGATAATAGCCTACGTTCCTACGACGGCTATCTTAATGGGCAACTTGGATGTGTAATTACTTTCCCTACTTACGGTACACACATGCGAGTATGGACCCACCAGTCGGTTCACACATCTTTTGGGCCCCTTTCTGGTCGAGCGAGCATTCTCTAGGAGATGCTGATGTCAAACACTCGTTAGGAGTAGCAACCGTCACATCAATACTATGTAAGTCGAGGTTGTATTTCATGTTGGTTTATCATTTCACATGACAATCATAGCATATAATTCATGTCTCATGTCAACCATATCATAACGTTTTCCATGCTTTTAAACATATCATTCCATAACGTGCACATATCATATCATATATTATAACAATCATAATAACAATCTCGAGCATGTCAGCAACATAACATATTATAACGCAACATATCATAAAGCATATTAGTTCATCAAACAGAGCATAACAATCACATCACATAACATTCACGTGATATTTCATAACTATCTACATATATGGCCTAAGACACGTGCGAAACCATGGGGACGTGTCATCATACAACACACAATTTATAACCAACGATAGTAGGGTTACTTACTTAATTGGCCTTAGCTAGCATTCTCCCTAATTTAATTACGTTAGTTCCCACTCCTCAAAAGCGCTCCAAGCTATCGTCGGTTTTCGTTTCCTATTAGGTTATTCATCGTCTTTTGTTAGTCCTTCACAATTTTAATATAATCTCAATTTAAATTTGTGAAGTGCGGCATTATAATGATCTAAATTACCTTATTTAGGGTCGAAATAAGTTTGGGAGGTTCTAAACGGTGGAAATAAGGCTAAAATATGAATACCGAGCCGAATATCCGAGAAACTAAGTTGTGGAACCGCCACGTGTGCAGGTTGTTTTCAGGTCAAGGCATGGGTCGCGTGCGGGCACTCGGTTCACAGGTTGTGGTTCACGAATTATGGGCTGCTGCAGACCAGTTTAGGTTTTAGCCCAAGGCATTAGTGTACTGGGTCGAAACGTGGGCCATGCATAGAGGCGTGCGCGTACGCTGGTTGCAGCTGCAGGGTGGCAAGTTGGTCTTGGTTTTGGGCTGAAATGGGTTAGGCTTCCGTAATTTGGTATAGGCACATTTGGATACCTAATTCGGATCTGACCTGAAGTGCTCAGATATGATTCAAAGTATTCAAAATGGAGATATAATTTAATGTAGTTGAGATATGATTTAAAGTATTCAAATTACCAAGATTTTAGGAGATTGTCAGTAGATTTGAATTTATCTATATTTCCATCATTTACTCTTTCTGGATAGTGCCTATAAATATTGGAATGGTGTAACTTTAAGCATTGAGTCAGAAACAATAATAAAGCACTACAGCTTTGATCTATTTCTATCTATTTCAATATCCCTTTCCCTAACAAATTTGGTATCAGAGCCAAGTTCCTGTCAACACGAGGGTGAGTGATTACTTTTTTTTCACAAAACAAAAATGGCAGTAGCTTGTTTTTCTTCCTCTGCACCACTGTTACCAATCTTTAATGGTTGAGAAATATGAGTGGTGGAGCATTAAGATGAAGACCTTGCTCGAGTCGCAGGAGCTATGGGACTTGGTGGAGCACGGGTTTGTTGATGTATTAGAACCCACAGTAGAAGAAAAGGAGAGACTAAGAGAAACCAAGAAAAACGATGCCAAGGCTCTATTAATTATTCAGCAAGCAGTTCATGAGAGTATTTTTTCACGAATTGCAACAGCAACCACATCAAAGCAAGCATGGTCAATTGTACAGAAGGATTTCTAGGAGATTCAAAGGTCATAACAGTGAAATTGCAATCTCTAAGACGTGATTTTGAAACTCTGCTCATGACGAATGACAAATCAATTGCTGACTTTTTGTCAAGAGCAATGACAATAGTCAGTCAGATGCATACCTATGGAGAGAAAATTTCAGATAAACAATTGTTGCAAAGGTGTTGAAAAGCTTAACTCCAAAGTTTAACCATGTGGTGGCTGCCATAGAAGAAGCTAAGGATCTATCAATACTCTCCATTGATGAACTGATGGGCTCGCTTCAGGCTCATGAGACAAGAATCAATAGATCATAAAAAAGGAATGAAAAAAAGACACTACAAGTGAAGGAGACATTATGACATCTCAGATATGGACATCTTCATATGAAGGGTCTGAAAATACTCAGGGATAAAGGTATGGTTTTTGGATTACCAAGAATTGATACAACTAATTTATGTGAATGATGCATTTATGTGAAGGATGCATTTATGGGAAGCAGACTAGGAAGTCCTTTCCGGTTGGAAAAGCTAAAAGAGCTTCACATTATCTAGAACTAATTCATACTGATTTATGTGGGCCAATGCAAACGAGGTCCTTGGGTGGGAGTATATGCTTTTTACTATTCATTGATGACTATAGTCGCATGAGCTGGGTTTACTTCCTACAACATAAGTCAGAAACTTTTCAGAAGTTCCAGATTTTTAAAGCTAGGGTGGAGAACTAAAGTGATTGTCACATTAAAGTTCTTCGCACATACAGAGGTGGCGAGTTCATATCTAAAGAGTTCAATCTGTTTTGTGAAGAAGAAGGCATCCAAAGGGAGTTAACAACTCCCTACACTCCAGAACAAAATGAAATCGCTGAACGAAAAAATCGAACTATTGTGGAGATGACAAAAAGTATGTTACAAACAAGGAGACTTCAAAACCAATTTTGGGCAGAAGCTGTAGCAACATCTATTTATCTATTAAATCTCTCACCAATAAAGGCTGTTATGAATCGAACTCCTTGTGAAGCATGGCATGGAAGGAAACCATATGTAAGTCATTTACGAGTCTTTGGTTGTGTTGCTTATGCTTTGAAACATCCTCAAACTCGTCAAAAGCTTGATGAAAAAACTGAAAAAATACATTTTCATTGGCTATTGTACTCAATGAAAGACATATAAATTATACAACCCCTCTGTGAAAAGATTTTAGTTAGAAGGGATGTAATATTTAATGAAAACGTGAGTTGGGATTGAAGTAAAGAACAGGAGCAGCAAAAGATTACAATTGAAGTTTCTCCAAATGAAGAGACAAGGGTCAACTTCAGTGCACATCTACTAGTGCCTCCACTGCAACACAAAATGTGTCAAATTCATCATCTTCAGCATCACTAAACAACAATTCTTCTCTTGAAGAACTTTCGGATGTGACACCTCCAAGGAAATATAAATCTTTAGCTAACATATATGCATCATGTCAATTTGCTCTTATTGTTTCAAACCCTATGAATTATGAAGAAGCAACTGAAGAAGTCAATTTGCTCTTATTGTTTCAAACCCTATGAATTATGAAGAAGCAACTGAAGAAGAAGAATGGAAGAAAGCCATGGTAGTAGAGATGCAGTTCATTGAGAAAAATGGAACTTAGGATATGGTTGACTTACCAAACGAAAAGTTTTATGGAGATTTACCAGAAAAGGTCTATGTAACACAACCAGAGGGATTCATAAAGGAAGACAAAGAAACAAAGGTATATAAGCTGAGACAGACATTATACAAGTTAAAGCAAACATACTTACGAAGACTTTGTCAAAAAAGAAAAGCTCTCTACTTTGAATCAAGAGAGAGTGTTGAGATATGATTCAAAGTATTCAAAATGAAGATTCGAGGTAAAGTAGTTGAGATATGATTCAAATTATTCAAACTACCAATATTTTAGGAGATTGTTAGTAGATTTGAATTTATCTAGATTTCCATAATTTACTTAGCTTTGATCTATACTTATTCTTTCAATATCCCATTCCCAACATGAAGCCCATAGACTTCGTCTTCTCCACTCGGTTCACACGATTCTCCAATGAAATTTCTCGCTTCTGTAATGTCGTTCTGACATTCGTTTCTCGTTGTTTTCCCTTGATTCTTCGTCGCTTCTTCTTCCTCTTCACCTCTCATGTAATTTTATGGATGGCCAACCAATTCGAAACTTGAATTCTCTTTTCCGACGCTAAATTACATTGTTAAGGCGTGAAAGCTTACCTTCTTCGTGTGTACCGTTCTTGGTGATTCCTTTCGTGGCTTGGGTAGGTTGTTTCGCTGTCGAATCTATGGGTTCTGTCTCACCAGAGCGTTTTCTGATCTATCCCTCTCTCTCTCTCATTCTTTTTTTTTTTGTCTTTCCTCCTTGCAGAGTGTCTGAAGTGTGCCCGAGAGGATTTGAAAGTGTTTGGAGGAGCGTGGGCATAGGGGAGGCGTGTCGTGTGGTCTTGGAACGATGGGATTTTTGCAATCCGCCAGCATTTTCAGATATTATTTTATTTTTTATTTTTATATGTTACATTATATACCTTTAAAAAGAACTTTCATCCTCGAAAGTCTCGAATTCTTGCCTTAGCGCAGGGTGTTTTTCTTTTATTTCATCCTCCCACTCCCACGTAGCTTCCTCGGTTTGGTGGTTCCGCCACCCTATCGAAGTCAATATTCCTATTACGTAACGCTTTCACCTCTCAAGCAATAATTTGAACTTGCTTTTCTTCATAACTTAAGTCTTCTTTAAAATCAAGAGGTTTATAATCTATCACATGCATAGAGTTCGTGATATATTTTCTTAGCATGGATACGTGGAATACGTCGTGTACACACGAGAGCGAGGGTGGTAAAGCTAACTTATACGCCACCAGACCTATTTGTTCTAGGATTTTGAAGGGTCTAATAAAACGGGGGGTTAGCTTGCCCTTAAGTCAAAACCTTAGGACAATCTTCATAGGAACTACTTTTGGGAACAGCATGTCCCCTACCTCGAATTATAGGTTTCTACCCCTTACATCTGCATAACTCTTGTCTGCGCTTAGCCTCGTTTGTAATGTAGACCAGTTCTCATTCACCTACTTCGTCTCAGCACAATGAGAATCTACACTGTTTTTCATATAACGCTTCGAACGGTGTCATCTCAATAATTGCTTGGAAGTTGTTGTTGTACGAGAATTCCATCAGATGTAGTTTGGTGTCCCAACATCCTGTGAATTCCATAATGCATGCTCGTAGCACGACTCCTAGAATTTGGTTCAATCGCTCCGTTTGGCCATCAATTTGTGGGTGGAAGGTTTTGATGAAGTTGAGGTCGGAACTCAACGCTTTCTAAAGTCTATGCCAAAACGTCGACTTAAAGCATGGATCCCGAACTGACACTATCGACACTGGAACATGCAATCTCACAATTTCTTTCCCATACAGTTGAGCTCAGTTGTCTTTACAAAGAGGTACTGGATATCTCGTAGAAACATAATATTCTAACTCCTAGAGATGGGCTCCACCAACCTAACAATTAAATTTGGACAATAATTATGAAATTATTTTCTAGTAGTCTCTTAAGTCTTAAGCTTCCGACTTTTGGAACACTTAATTCATTTCCACAATTACCCCTGCAAAGTAGTATAAAATCCAACTTCTCCCACACCCAAACATCACACCACCCCCACAAAGCAACAATTTTCCATACCAAATCTCTCAAAGCCATGGCAGAAGAAGAGCAAGGCCATCACCACCACCTTCACCTTCACCACCACAAAGAAGGAGAAGAGTACTCTGGCGGCAACGTCGACTACGAGAAAGAAAAGAAGCACCACAAGCACTTTGAACACCTCGGCGAGCTCCGTGCCACCGCCGCTAGTGCCTATGCTCTGGTAGTTAACCAAATTCTTTTCTAATCAAATAAAAGTACAGTTAACCTCTGTTGTTCTCGTTGTTGCAGCATGAGAAGCACGAGGCGAAGAAAGACAGCGAGCATAGCCACGATGTTAGGAATCACGACTCTCCACAATGGTATGATATTGTCCACTTTGAGCCTAAGCTCTCATGGCTTTGCTTTGGGTTTCCCCAAAAGGCCTCATACCAATGGAGATAGTATTCCTCACTTATAAACCCATTATCTTCCACTAAATTAACCAATGTGGGACACTCCCGATCCCAATAATCCTCAACAAGATCTTCCACTAAATTAACCAATGTGGGACACTCCCAATCCCAATAAACTAATAATAGAGTTTGTGCTCGTGGGACACTCCTTGATCTTGTGCTCGTGTGTTGAAGCTAATAATAGAGTTTGAATGAGTTGAATGAGTTACTGCCGAAGAGAAGGAGGAGGTGAATTCAATTTCGTCCACACAAATCTCAACCAACTCCGGGAATCCCCCTATAAAAGGACCTCCCTCCCCATCATTCAAATCACTCCTCCTCTCAATCTCACTTCAGTTTTCTGTTGTCACCAACAACTGGTATCAGAGCAATCTTGCAGCAGCAAAAAAGGGAGCAGAAAGACAAGTTGAGAGCTACGTTCAGCCCGCCGTTCGATGGTCACTATGATCAGATCAAAGGAGTTTTTTGATATGGTGGAGACGGGTTATTCAGAGCCAAATGAAGGCGAGGTACTCTCAGCTGGTCAACAGCAACGGTTGGCAGCATCGAAGTTGAAGGACCTGAAGGTCAAGAACTATTTATTTCAGTCCATGTGATAGGACTATCTTGGAAACAATGCTGAAGAAGAAGACATCCAAGGAAATTTGGGATTCTATGAGGAGGAAGTATCAAGGCTCAACGAGAGTAAAGCGTGCTCAACTTCAAGCGGTTAGAAGAGACTTTGAAATTCTCCAAATGCAAAAGGGAGAAACGGTGAATGATTATATTGACAAGGTTATGAGTCTTGCAAGTCAAATGAGGATGCATGGTGATTCAATCACGGATGTTGCGGTCGTAGAAAAGATTTAGCTCTATCTAACTCCAAAGTGAGATTACATTGTATGTTCTATCGAAGAAGCAAACAATGTCGAAGAGATGCAAATAGATGAACTCCAAAGCTCCCTGTTAGTACATGAGCATAGGCTCAATCGTACAAGTGCAATAGAGGAGATGACAGCCGATATCCACACCAGGTGAAACTTCAAGCTCTAGAGGTAGAGGGCAAAGAAGAGGAGGCAGAGGTCGTGGGAGAGGCAGTCGAGAAAGAAGTGGAGATGTTGGCAGGTCAGCAGATCTAGTCAGAGACGATTATGACAACAAAGGCAAGAGAGACTTTGACAAGTCTAAGGTGGAATGCTACAGATGTGGACGCCTTGGACATTACAAAAATGAATGCTATACCAGGCTGGCTCCAAAAGGAGAAAAGAGATCAATCCAATTTTGTGGAGAGAAGAGAAGAAGAAAGATTGTTAATGTCATTCCATGCTATGAAGGTTGCAGATCAAGGTGTATGGGTCGTAGACTCTGGATGCAGCAACCATATGACAGGTTGTAAGGAATTCTTCTAAACTCTGGATGCTAATTTTCATACTACGGTTTCTCTTGGCAACAATTCAACAACTATCCAAGTGATGGGGAAAGGAACCTATCAAGACTAGAAATGGCTTTGTAGAGTCTATTTCAAATGTATTCTACATTCCTGATCTGAAGGCCAACTTACTTAGTATCGGTCAGTTACAAGAAAAGGGGTATGTGATCACATTCCAAAATGATGAATGTGAGATTTATGACTCCAAAAGAGGATCGATTGCTAAGATGAAGATGACCACCAACCGTCTATATCCGTTGACGTTAAATATCGTTGCCAAAAGTTTGATGGTGAAGAAAGAAGATACCAACTGGCTTTGGCATTTTAGGTATGGTCATCTACACTGAAAAGGATGAAAGACGTTGTCTTCAAAGAAGATGGTAACTGGGTTGCCTGATATTTATTACATTACTCCTCCAACAGAAATTAGCGAGAGCTGTGTAGTAGCAAAGCATGAAAGAAATTCTTTTCCATCCGCCAGAAAGAAGAGAAAAAGCGATTTTGGAGTTGATTCATTCAGACATATGTGGTCCCATCTCTCCAGCATCAAATGGTAACAAGAAATATTTCATGACCCTCATTTAGTCGAAAAACATGGACTGATTTCTTGCACGCCAAATCTGATTTGATTGCTTCAAGAAATTTTGTGCTACTATGAAGACGGAAACTGGAAGAAGAGTCAAGGCTTTAAGAACTGACAGAGGTGGAGAGTTCTGCTAGAACAAGTTTATTCAATTTTGTGAAGAGAAGGGCATACGGAGGCAGTTAACAACAGCATATACACCACAACAAAATGGTGTGGCTGAAAGGAAAAACAGGACCATTCTCAACATGGTTCGAAGTTGACTAAATAAAGAAAGGAGAAGTCCCGAAGGAATTCTGGCCAGAAGCTGTCGTGTGGTCCGTTCACATTCTCAACCGGAGCCCTACTTTTTCTCTTAGAGATATATATATATGACTCCACAAGAAGCATGGAGCGGAAGGAAACCTGCAGTAGACCACTTTAGAATCTTTGGGTGCATAGCATATGCACACGTTCCTGATGAGAAAAGGAAGAAACTTGAGGACAAGAGTTTGAAGTGTGTGTTCCTTGGAGTAAGCGAGACTTCTAAGGCGTACAAGCTCTATGATCCTTTGACAAAGAAGGTGGTGGTAAGTCGTGATGTAATCTTTGACGAAAATCAGACTTGGTTGGACATGGGAAGAAAAGATCACTGTGAATCAGCAGATTCCTGTAGATCTTGAAGGAGAACAAGCTTCAGCCCCTATTCAGCCTCACTATGAGCATGGAGAGAGAGAGAGAGCTCATCACAAGCTCAACAAGAAGAACCAGTAGAAGAAGATCATGATCATAATCAAAGAAATCCAAGAACAAGAAAGAGAGAAAATTGGATGGTTGATTATAAGATGGACTATGACTCAAGTGATAGTGCTTATTTTGCATTCTTTATGGATAGTGATACAAACAATTGTCTATGAAGAAGCGGTAAAGGAGAAGAAATGGAAGGAAGCCATGGACAGTTAAATCAAATCCATAGAGAAGAAGAAGACTTGGGAGCTCACTGATCTTCCGCAAGGGCATAAAACAATCGGAGTCAAATGGGTTTTCAAAACCAAGTTGAATGAAAACGGTGAGGTGGATAAGTACAAGGCGCGACTCGTTGCAAAAGGATACAAGCAGAAGTATGGAGTTGATTATAAGGAGGTATTTGCACCAGTGGCACGTCAAGATACTATCAGGCTTATAATTTTGTCTATTGCAGCACAGAAATCATGGCCTATTTATCAACTTGATGTGAAATCGGCTTACATGGAGAGCTTCAAGAAGAGGTATATGTGGACAGAAGGTTTTGTTCAATCAAAAAGGTAAAGAGGGAAGAAAAAGTATACAAGTTGAAGAAAGCTTTGTACGGTTTGAAGCAAGCGGAGAGAGCATGGTACAGTCGCATTGATTCTCATTTTGAAAAGATGGGATTCACTAAATGCCCATATGAACATACATAGGTTGTATGTGAAAACTGAAAAGGGAGGTAACATTCTCATTATTTGCTTATATGTTGATGATTTAATATTTACTGGCAATAATGAAGAAATCTTTGAAAGAGCATGATGAAGGAATTAGAAATGACAGATCTTGGTTTGATGAGATATTTTCTTGGAGTAGAAGTTACTCAAACTCCCGCAGGTCACTTTATCTGTCAGAAGAAATATGCTCAAGAATGACTTGAAAGATTGAAATTGGATGAGTGCACATTTGGAACTCCATCAGAATTGGGTTTGAAGTTGCACAAGGATATTGAAGGGCGAGAGGTTGATAATAGGTACTTCAAACAAATTGTGGGAAGTTTGATGTACTTAACTTCAACAAGACCAGACATCATGTATGCGGTTAGTATGATAAGTCCTTACATGGAGCATCCAACGGAAAAAGATCTCAATGCAGCAAGAAGGATACTTCGTTATGTGAGAGGAACTTTTTCTTTGGGGGTATTCTACAAGAAAGGAGATGATCCGAAGATGGTTGGCTATACAGATAGCGACTATGCAGGTGATATAGATGATCGTCAAAGTACTGAAGGAAGTATTTTCATGATGAGTGAAGGAGCTATTTGCTGGTCTTCAAAGAAGCAACCTATTGTATCTCAACTACAGAAGCAGAATTTGGGGCAGCAGCAGCATGCTCGTGCCAAGCAATTTGGTTAAGAAAAATGCTTGAAATTCTTAATCATAAGCAACCAGGTACGACGGTTATATATTGTGATAATATGTCAACTATTAAGTTGTCTAAAAATCCTGTGTTGCATGGAAGGAGTAAGCACATGTTCGATTTCATTTCTTGCGTTGTGTAAAGAAGGCATTATTTCACTCAATTTTAGCCGAAGTGATGAAAGATCTATTCACAAAGCCCTTGAAACAACCATTGTTTGAGAAGCTTAGAAGAAAAATGGGAATGTGCAGAATCCAAGATGTATATCAAGATGACGAAGTGAAGTCCTAAACTGATTTCCGCAGAATTCAGTTTAAGGGAGGGTGTTGAAGCTAATAATAGAGTTTGAATGAGTTGAATGAGTTACTGCCGAAGAGAAGGAGGAGGTGAATTCAACTCATTCAAACTCTATTATTAGCTTCAACACACGAGCACAAGATCAAGGAGGAAGTTGCAGCGGCGGTGACGGTCGGAGTTGGTGGGTTTGTGCTCCACAAGCATCATGAGAAGAAGGAAGCAAAGAGAGAAGAGAAAGAGGCTGATAATGGCAAGGACCATCGCCACCATCTTTTTTGAAACTTTTGCTTGAATTTGTGTGGAGTTTGTGTGTGTGTGTTTTGGCTTTGTTTGTGATGTTTGGGTTTGAAGAGCTGAATATGGTAAGTTGTTTGTAAAATAAATTTGAGATGCTTTATTACGTAATAAAATTTGTGTTTCGTACTTTGTCTTTTCTTTTCTTTTCTTTTCTTTTCCTCTCTCTCTCTCTCTCTCTCTCTCTCTCTCTCTCTCTCNTCTCTCTCTCTCTCTCTCTCGAAAGATCAAACCGCGTTTTCCTTTTTAATTTGGAAAATTTTGTTAAAACATTACGTAATAAATTTGAGACGCATGGTTGGAAAAAAAAAATGGCGGCCAGAGATGTGTGCATTGTGGTCGGAGGAATGGATCTATGAAGAGAGAGAAAGGGTTTGAAATTCTAGAAATGGGTCAAGAAGACGAAATCCGTGGTTGAGTTTCGGGTTGGATCTGGTTCGGGTGATCCAAAATCAAGTTAAATTATGCGACGGCTCATAATCCCATTTGCCTGCAGAGCATAAGGATAGCCAACGGCTCAAGACACGCTACCCCATTTGACCTAGTCACCGACACGACCCAAAACCCATGCACTATCCCAGAGACCCGCACCCGCTAACTCGAGTTTGACAGCTACGTTTTGCGCACGTGTAGTGCGAGTGGTAGCTAAACTCGCCATGACTCAGTCGTCAGCTCGATCCTGTACCCTCGGCTCGTGCTCGGCTGGGCTCGACTTGTTGGCTTAGATGGCTCGGTATACAATTCGTATTTCCTACGTTCTTTTCGCACTCACAAAGTTATATTTTTACCTTATTAGAGTCATTTCAAGTCAACAAGACTTCTATTAAGCCTAATTAAAGTGTTTTTTTTAGCTAAAAGTTGGGGTCTTCCATACTTTTAACTAAACTAAGTTTGTTGATATATATGTGTCATGGGTCAGTACAGGTTAAATTGGACATTGAATGACAGCCTCTAACTAACTTTAAAATATTTAGGAACTCGAGCCAACGCCAAACAAGCAAGTAGTTCACCTATTGGTTGGTTGAAAAAATTGTTTGTTGTGTGATGATGCATGCCCTTACAACACAAGATCTACCAGCGATTTGACAAGTAAATCTTAGATTTAATAAGATCAAACCGTTCCATGACCTATAAACCCAAACATCCAATGGTGGAATTTGATAGTCGAAGGCATTAAGGGCTTCATTTGGTACGAAGAACATGAGTTTGGGTGACCAAACTCAAGTTATAAGCCATTCATTCTTAGTTTCAAGCTCACGTCTGTCCTTGAAAGCTAAACTCAAACCAACACCATCCTTATTAAGATTACCTACAAGTTTTCCTTTAGAACTTGAGAGCTAAAAATATTCCAACTTTGGAGGCCACCTTAGAGTAAGGAAAAGTTAGTTCGATTGAGGCTCACATAAAAATTCGTCCAAAAAGACCCATATCATTCAACTTCTGTGAGTCCAAGGAGAAAAGTTGTAGACGAAGACATGAGCTCTCGACAAGGAGAATTTGGAGAAAGTCATTTATGGGTAAGTTTTTCAACAAATTAGGAAAATTCAAAATCTTGTCTCTAAATTCAATGTCGTTTCTTAAATCCTAATCTTTTAACTTCGTTATTAAAGAGAAATTTTTTTCACGAAGTTGTTGAGAGCTAAAGAGGTGTAAGACACTCTACCCAATAGGGGTAATTCTACACAAAGGTTGACCCAGAATGCATAGCCTTTGACCCTTAAATTAGAGCACCACACAAATTCGTTACTTGAGGCCTATTTCATTAGGTTAAGGGAAAGGAAAGAAGGGTTTTTGCTTAAGGGATCGAGGGCTAATAAGCTCGATAAGTGCCTCAGCCAATAGAGGAAAGATGTGGTTAAGCACGGGCGACGAAGCTAACTTCCAATGAGTTTTCTTTGGTGTATAACTTTGTCTACAATGCACAAGAGCCCACGGAACAAGTCCCTAGCCCTTCCTTGCAATGTCCTCTATAAGTTTGTAGAAGGAATCAAGGAGAAATAACTACTATACGAGGCTGTGGAATACAATTTACAGAGGTAGGAAGCTAAAGTTTCAACATTTTCCCTTTGATTTTGAGGTTGAAGACAATGATATGGTCGACTCAATTGAACAAACTGGATCACCTTAGATTTTTGTGATTTTTAGCTCCCTTCCAAACAGGCTCTCACACAATTTCTTTTTGTTCCTTAAAATGAACTCCCTACCGGACTTATACAAGAAAATTAAGAGAATTTTGAATATCAAGGTGTGAGAGTCGGGGTCCTAAATGTTACTGAGCAAGTAAGTAGCCACTATGGACTTTTCTTTTAGCTTTCCTGTTAGGAATCACTTGGAATTGAACCTAAACCTTAAGATAACTAAAAAAAAGAGTAAAAAATGGAAGAGCTAAGACAAGAACCAAAAGTTAAGATACTTAGACGGACATTTTGCTTGAAAATTATAAGGCAGTAAATTATCCCACTAAATAGCTTCCGTGACATTTGAAATTTTAATGGATAACTTAATATCATACAATAAAGATGTATGCAAAGTTTGATAGACATCGAGGCATGTTTAAGACTTAAATCAAGGAAAAATAACGAAAATACTCCTACTCCGTCAAAATGTTAATTCATACCTAAATTATCTCCAAATGACTTGAAATTTTATGAGTCCTATTTATAAGGATATTAATCATTGGGCATGATTTCAATATAATTGAAATGTGTTTAGGGTAAAATCTAAGATCTGAGTAGAAAATGACGAAAATATTCGTAAGGTCTAACTTAAGTGAATACAAAACTTTAAACCCGAATGTGCTTGAAACTTCATGCGACCTTTAACATATGACATTATACATATAATTATGATATGTTGACATGATTATGGTCTATATACTTATGTTAAGGCTTTTGAACCTGTCTCTGTGATGGGCCCTTGAAGCTAGGCGAATGAACTTATGAACTTAAGATCTCTTGGATCATGAACCAAGTCGAGTCAAGTAAGCTGGTTTGAGAACCATGCCAATCCAAGCCTTAAATTTACCATGACACTGAGACACTTAAGTATTTCTCTATCCAGACCCTCCATATGCGCTAGGATATCTTGGTATACACATCATGATTTATGTATTATGCACCTGGGTGGGATACCTTACTCAAAAACTTTGTTGGATGTCATGATCTAGACTATGTTGCAGTGGATGCAAAGATTGTTAGAATTGACAAATGCAAAATTTGGAATCTAAATCCTGATTTGAGTCTCGATCATGTACTCTACTAACTTATCGTGAGGGATGCAAGGGATTTTAGGATAGTTATGAGCCAAATCAAGAGTTTGAATCCTAGTCAAAATCCCAGGCATGGTACACTTGTACTGTGTCGTGGGGGATGCTGGGGTTTGCCGGGGGAGTTATTGACCAAATTTCTATTCCAAATTTGAGTCCACATTTCGATCATAAGTTTTTCGTTCAGGTTCATGTTGTTTATCGATCATGTGGCCTAGTTGGCTTTACAAATGGAGTATTAAAATATCATCATTAGCCCAACAGGGTTAAGCCCAACCATTGTATGAGTAATTATATTTATGTTAAGAAAATAATTTAGGGATTTTAGGAATAAATTTAGGAAAATGATTTAGGGATTTTAGAATAAACTGAGGAAAATGATTTAGGCATTTTAGGAAAAACGTTGAGAAATTTTAGGAATAGATTGCCTACTATTAGTATAAATATCCCTCCACCCTACTTAGTTCATCATCCCAAGAAATCTCAAGCAATATGAAGTAGTAGTATTCTACAAACTGTCTTGTATTCTCTACTCGATTGGTCTTAATAAAGTGTGCGAGTGTTTTCCACAGAGAGTTGTGTTCAACAATCTGGTATCAGAGTGAGGTTAGTGTCGGTTATCTGATCTCTTAGAATTCTTAATATGCTCTGTGGTTGTAGTTCTGTCTGATCTTCCACATCAGAAACGATTTCTTGAGATTAGTAGTGAGTGAGTTTCTTTTGTGTCGTGAGTAGTCTGTGACTCTACATGTCTTGTGTCGAAAGAGCTTGTTTGGTATTACTGAGGTATAGCCAACACGATGGGTAATTTCCAAATTGTTGGAGGAATCAAGAAACTCAACAACAATAACTACAACACGTGGGCAACATGCATGATGTCATATTTACAAGGACATGATCTTTGGGAGATCGTTGGCGGGTGTGAAACTACGCCGTCAGAGGATGATTCTAACGGCGCCTTGCACAAATGGAGAATCAAAGCAAGCAAAGCAATTTTTGCCCTGAAGACCACAATCGAAGAGGGATGTTAGAGCATATTTTGGATGACAAGACACCAAAAGAAGCATGAGACACGTTCATGATATTGTTCTTAAAGAAGAACGATATGAGGCTACAACTACTGGAGAATGAGTTGTTGTCAATTTCACAATGTGACATGACGATTGCTCAGTACTTCCACAAGGTCAAGTCGATCTATCGGGAGATTACTGAACTAGACCCGAAGTTCATCATTGTAGAATCTTGAATGAAGAGGATCATAATCCACGGATTGCGACCAGAATATCGAAGTTTCATTATTGCTGTACAAGGATGGCCCACTCAACCATCACTTGTAGAGTTCGAAAATTTGTTAGCCAGCCAAGAAGCCACGACTAAACAAATGGGAGGCATCACATTGAAGGGTGAAGAAGAAGCACTCTACACAAGTGAAAGTCGGAGTAATAATAGGCCATCTACCAAACTTGGATACAATGGTGACAGAAGAAGTCACCAAGGGACTGTACAACCAGGGAAAGTTCATAAGAACGATAACAATAATTCTCAAGGGAAAAGATTTGAAGGCATCTGCTACAACGGCGGAAAAAGGGCCACATGTCCAAGGATTGTTGGCCTAAGAAAAATTCTGTTGAAAGCAATGTGGCAACATCCAAAAAGAAGATAGAGGATGAATGGGATGCAGATGTATTGTGTCTCATAGAAGAAGACGAGCTAGCACTCATGGCGATGATGGGAGAGCATACCGGTTACGAGGATGATTGGATCATTGATTCAAGATGCTCAAACCACATGATTGACGATCAGAGTGACGCAATTGAAGTAGAGTGGCCCTTGGAGAAGGAAGTATTATTAGACTTAGACAACATTGAAGAAATTCTTCCACATAAGCTGGGGGAGCAAATTGTACACTTTTTCTTAAATGCTGATGTACCTGAGGATCCAAGTGACACTGATATTGGTGAACAAGAAGTGACTCAACCAANTGGAGAAGGAAGTATTATTAGACTTAGACAACATTGAAGAAATTCTTCCACATAAGCTGGGGGAGCAAATTGTACACTTTTTCTTAAATGCTGATGTACCTGAGGATCCAAGTGACACTGATATTGGTGAACAAGAAGTGACTCAACCAAGCGAACCTAGTGAAAATGAAATGACACCTCAACAACTCAAATGGTAAAAAAGAATCCAAAAGCCAAATCCAAAGTATGTCGATATAGCTATTATAGAGGATGAAGTTAAAGAGCCAGAGACGTATGTAGAAGCATCACAAAATACAGCTTGGCAACAGGCAATGGAGGAAGAAATTATAGCCCTGGTGCAAAATCAAACTTGGGAACTAGTACCAAGACCAGAAGATGTCAAATCCATCTCTTGCAAGTGGGCTTACGAAATAATGTGTCTCTCGGATGGATCCATCGAAAGATACAAGACTCAATATGTAGCTCGAGGGTTCTCTCAAGAATATGGACTAGACTATGATGAAACGTTTAGTCTTGTGGCGAAGATAACTATCATACAGGTTCCTCCAATACTTGTGGTAAATAAAGATTGAAAATTATGGCAGATGGATATGAAGAATGCTTTCCTAAACGATGAGTTAAATAGAGAGTTCTACATGGACTAATCGAAGAAATTCGAAAATGAAGTTGGAGTCATTACTCAATATATGCAAAATCCGAAGAAGATTCATTTGGATGCGGCTCGACGGACCTTGAGATATATCAAAGGTACAATCAATTACGATCGTTTATTCAAAAGAAGCGAAGATTGGAAGCTAGCTGGATATAGTGATGTTGACTATGTAGGAGACCACGATACCCGAAGATCAATCATTAGGTATGTGTTCAAGCTCGGTTCGAGAACAATTTTTTAGTGTAACAAAAGACAACCAACAGTATCATTGTTAACTAGAGAAGTAGAGTACAGAGCAGCAGCTAGAGCAGCTCAGGAAAATACATGGTGAAAACTTTTGATGGAAGATTGAAACTAGAAAATTAAGTATCCAATACCACTTCATTGCAACAATCAATCCATGATTCGCCAAGCAGAAAATTCGGTGTTTCATGCTAGAACAAAGCATGTGGAGGTACACTACCATTTCATTAGAGAGAAAGTCTTGAAGGAAGAAATCGAGATGCAGCAGATCAAGACAGATGATCAAGTGATAGACTTGTTTACAAAAGAACTTAATACTGGCAAACATAAGAGTTTTCACTTTCTGCTCAACATGGTGCAACGAATGAGGACTAATGTTGAGGGGGAGTGTTAAAATATCCTCACTAGCCCAATAGGGTTAAGCTCAATATTGTATGAGTAATTATATTTATGTTAAGAAAATAATTTAGGGATGAATAAATTTAGGAAAATGATGGAGGTATTTTACGAATAAATTCAAGAAAATGATTTAGGTATTTTAGAAAAAACTGAGAAATTTTAGGAATAGATTGCCTACTAACTATCTAGTATAAATATACCTCTCCACCCTACTTAGTTTATCATCCCAAGAAATCTCAACTAATATAAAGTAATAGTATTTTATAAACTGTCTTGTATTCTCTTCTCGATTGGTCTTAATAAAATGTGCGAGTGTTTACCACATATATTTGTGTTCAACCTGGAGTACTTTAGAGCTATGCACTAGACTGACCAAATAGTAAGACTTAAAAGACCCATGACTTATAACCAATGGTCCACAAAACATAAACCATATTAAGTCATATTAAGCTTTGGGTCAAGTCATAGAGTATAAAATCTTACCATCCACAATGAAGACGAATAAGAGTCTACAAATAGGTTACTTATTTTTATACTCACTTTAGTTCTTACATATTTTTTAGGTGGTAACTAGAAGTTAGTCGAGGACGGGAACAAATCTAAAGCATATGCCATAGAGAGCTAAACCAATAACCCAAAATCTCTAGTATTTTATGTAAATTTTCTTAGCTATTTTGAATCTCTTTCCCTACTTTATTTTGGATAATATAAAAAAATTACCATATTTTTACACGGTTGTGTCAGCCCTTATTATGATTCGTACTCCAAATCGAGTCATAACAGTATCACTCCACAATAGTGACTATTCCTTCAAGAGACAGATCCACAGTAGAGGATAGTAGTGAAACTCGAACAATCACAACAAAGAGCAACAATAATATTGTGATGTGGAAACATAAGTTAATCAGAAAATGAGATCGAGAATTGAAACAACTAAATCAAAACCATAATCGAGAGAAAAACTTATACTAATTCTGTAGACACCGAGATTGGAGGTGAAAGATGATGAACAAAATCTATTAACAATGGTACAATGATCTAAGCACAAGGCTACTATTGAAGACAGTGCCAAGACGAGTGCTCGAGTCAACAAAATTAGAGAGATGTTCTTCAAAGGGAAAAGTAATTGACACACGGCACTAAACATTGAAGATTGAGACAAGACATCCTGTTGGGATCTCGATCATATTGCCATAAAAGGGGAGTTAGTTGGGGTTAAAACATTGGTGGAAATTGGAAATTTGGAAGTATTAAAAATAAATAAATAAATATATAATGAAAAGATAAGCATCTTTGATTTTAATGCCTCTCAAAAGTTGCTTTCCAACAAATGTTTTATTTTGTTAATAAAAATAATGGACCAAATTTTATATATATATATATATATATATATATAGATATATATATTTTGAATTAAATTTCCTCATTTTTGGAGAATGGTTCATAAAAATATAATATAATAGTCTAGTCCCAACTTCGGAGTTATTAGCAATGGTGTCAACCACAACCTTCTTTCTATTCGTGAGTCACAATATTACTCTTAGGAGCCATAATCCGATAATAACCTTGGATTACAACTCATTTTGACACATCAATCAATCGAGAAAGCGGAAATAGCAACCGTACATAATCTTAAGGCTCCTAGAGGCACTATCTCCTAAAACTTGACATAATACAAGTTTAAATTTACTTATCCTAGAGTTGAGCCACAAAGGATGTACAACTCTCTATCTAGACCGGTCTACAGGACCTAAAGATCGACTACTCTTATACCAAACTATTAGGATTTGAATTTTTAGATTTTAAATCACATACAATGATTGGATTGGCACGGAAAATATGGTAAATTATTGCATAATTCTAAAATAAACAACACTAGATTTAAAAGACACATTCATAAACCGTTATAAAATCAAGTGTTGCTTTAAAGTTTATTATAAAATGGGATCCGGGAATGTGATACAAATTTAAAGGAACACAACCCATAAACATAAAATTAACACGTTGGGACGACTCTCCTTTATGAACGTGCAGTTCCCAAAGCTCTCCCATCCCGATCAATAGTCAATGATCACCTAAAAAAGAATAGTAGAATCTAGTGAGTATAAACATACTCAATAAACAAATTACTTGTATGCTCTAATCCCATTTAACCTCCATTGTATTTATTACAAGTTGACTTAAGCCAGAAAGCACCCAGTGAAGCATAAAATTGTTATAAATAGCACTTATTGATAATTTCTTTGAAAACTTTTCTTTTGTATGAGCTATAAATATAAGTGGAATGTAATAATCAAATTTTGGAGGTGTGACAGATAGTATTCAAGTCATTCAATGTGATCGAAGTGACTCAATTTAGAACAAGTTTTCAAATCTTACTCTTAAATCTTTGGTTTGTTTTATTTATGGATTGATTTAAATTTTGTACAAGGAGGTGTTAATTTCTTCGATTCAAGGGTTCTGTGGATCGTTGGGCTGAGGGTTCACATTGCCTAATCAATAATGAATAATTTCGACAAACAATAGCTAGAAACCGATAACTCTTAGTTTCGAGTCTCCCTCATTTCTTAACCGATTTTGATGATACAAAAATGACTCTAAGTTGCAAGATCAAGAGGTGGACAAAAATTTTCTCTTTCTCTTTAAAACTCAATTTTTTTTTTCTTTTCTTTTTCTAGAGTATTCCGATCAAAATGACCAAAATGCCCAAAATGCCTCTCGTATGCTCATTTTGACGGCTCGACTTTACAGTTTATATGGCTCAATGTAGACTTTTTGATATTGGTCCTTATATGTCGGCCCTCTAAAGTTATTTTTGACCATATTAGAGACATTTGAGGTCATTAAGATACCTATTTGCTCAAATTAAAGTATTTTTTAGCAAAACTTGTGGAGTATTCAATACTTTTAGCTAAACCAACGTCATAATATATTCTATTGTTATGTCATAGATTCATATGGTTTAAATTGGACATTGAAGAACAATGTCAAAATAACTTTAAGAATATTTAGGAAACTTTGACCAAGGCGAATAAGTAAGTGGTTTTACTATTGGTTGGTTAAAAGAATTGTGTGATGTCCTCTGAACCCTATATGCGACGTAATTATGAATGTTATGTTATGCTATATATGTTATGTGATTTCCTATTAATTTATGGGGACCTCATGCATTTCTGTGTATCATGTGCATCGAAATAGATCCCTGTTAAGTTATGTTAGTACGAAAGCGTACCTTCAATATTTATGTTCCCCATGTTATCATTCACACCTTTTCCTCTGTGGTATTTGACAACGACGTGCTTAGCCCAATGAGCCAGACCCAGGGATATGTATATGAGCCCACTTGGTCGGTCCATGTGCGAGTGTGTGGCCTGTGTTTAGAGAAATGCTACACATCTAATCCTGCTTAGATTGGAAAGAGTTCATTGTCATATTATTATGTTTTAAAAAAGTTAGGTCCCGTCATGATTCTGCTTACTCCTCTATTGCATCATAAAATTCTATCTCTAAGATCCTTCGATAAAAATTGTCTAACAAGAAAACTAAAAAAATTTAAGAAAGTTCGTATTTTCTTAGGCTTGGTGTTTTAAAAAAATAATTTCAAATTGATGTACAATGTATTCCTTCTCCTTAAAGTTTGAGTCATGGAGTCTAGAGTTGTATCATGCGAGCATTGACTAGAAATTTTATTGACGGTCTTAGAGACCGAACATCAAGATGCAATAAAAAAATAATTAGAAAAATCCTAGAAAAATGATAGAGAAAAATGAAAATTCAAAGAAAATAGAAAAGAACAAAAAAAAAAAAAAAAAAAAAGTTTGNCGAATGCATAGGCGACAACACGTGAGAGAAATTTCAGAAATTTTCAAGCTTCTAACATGCCGAAAAGCTAGCTCGGGAAGGCACACGTCATCCATGTAAGTAATCACCGGACTATAGGCAAGTAATACTTGTAGGGATCACTAGAACGTGCTAGCATGCGAGCATAATGTACCTTAGCTCGTTAGAATATGCATGATTAGAACTTATAATGAACACGTTGGATAATTATGCCATGTATATTACAAATTACGAAATTCTCCATAGAACAAAAGAATTGGGAAGCATGTCTAATTTATTGTCTTCAGCTACGATATGATGGAAGAAGGGATATTCTAATTTGTGCTCTGGGTGATTGATGAATGTTATCTCCTCGTTGAGCTTGTTTGATTGTGTGTTGATTTATACTTTATGATTTTCATGCATTAAGGGTTGGTAGGGATATCTTCGTAATAAACACTTGTTAATAGGTAGACACGTTCTACATGTTAAAGATGATCGATAGATACATTTAGCATGCATCAAGAACTGAATTAAGATTAGGGTGCTATGTCTAGTGCTATTTACCCAAGGATCTGATTAAGCCGAGGGGTTTAAAGTGAGAAATTGAGTTTAAATTGTCCGGATGCCCTAAGAACATAGTAGACATTACCAGTGTCTTAACATGATTTAAGTAGCTTACAGAACCACAAAACTAGTTGAATTACTATTAAGGGTGTACATTCAACCTGATAAAACGACAACCTAGACTAACCCAACCCAAACTATAGGGGTTGGATTGAGTTAGAATTTCAGGTTGGGTTGGGTTCATTTTTCTAAACTTGAACTAATTCGGTTCTATTTTCGAGTTCATGAAAAAAACTCCAAATTGACCCGAACCGAACAAAAATTTATAAAATATATTAAGAAGTTTGTTGTATTCAATGTTTTCCAAGGTGGTACTTTGGTCATACTACAAATACTCATGCCCAAGTTTGACTTCACCTTGAAAACATTATTTCTTTTCATTATTTTGTTTTACTTTTATAATATTTTATTACTTTATTACTTTTAGTCTCTATTTTATATTACTTTATTACTTTATTATTTTTAATTTCTTTTTTATATTATTTTTAGTTTCTTTTTTTTTTTTTAATTTTTTTAATTTTTTTAAATATATTTTTTTAAAAAAATTAACCTTTCATACTATTTTTAATGCATTATTTATAATAGAATAACTAACCAATAATTATTCCTACTTTTATACTATTTTTAAATATATTATTTATGACATGAATAAACTAACTAATCACCCTCCATAAATTTTATTTTAATTTTAAAAATATGGTTTTGAAACAAAAATAGTGTTCAATATTTATAGACTAGACATCATTAAAGCGTATTATTTTCATTTTTAAATGAATTTTTTACTTGGGAAGTTTTATATTTGTGTTGATTTTTAATTTTTAATTTTT
>NW_019646455.1:87932-112317 GCF_002806865.2 Cucurbita pepo subsp. pepo
TTTTTTTTTTTTTTTTTTTTTTTTTTTTTTTTTTTTTTTTTTTTTTTTTTTTTTTTTACTTTTCATTCATCATTTTTTCTGAGAGAAAGTAAATTATTTAAAATATTGAGTTTTATAAAAAGTTGCCTAAAATTCTTTTATGGTTTTAGTGATAAATAATTCTAAATTCTAACTTATTTATTATCTCTGTTCCAACATTATTATATCACAATTTATATTTTTTTACTCATAATTTAGAGCCTTCTAATTTCATCAAGGTCAATGTCAACTATAAATAGGTCTATTTCAATGCAACTAAAATATTTTTATCATATATATATATATATATATTTTAATTTTTGTTATGTATAATTCCTATAAACTAATCTTTTTTTTATTGTTTTTTTAATTTCATGATCTAATCTTATATTTTTCAGTAACCAATTATAAGTAGTTTTAGTTCTATGACAACGTTCAACGAAGGATGTTATAATTTTCCCTCGTTATTATTGATGAATTTGTTTTTTTAGTGATTATAGATTTATTTTGGTTGTTAGTGAATTTTTAATATCTTCGGTCTAAAATTATATCGAATAATTATGAATTTTGGATAAATATATTTTTTTTAAAAATAATGTTTTTTTAACAACCTAACCATTGGGTTGGTCCAAAAAAAATCCTTCGAACCCAACCTAACCGGGACCATGTACACCCCTAATTAGTACCCTACGATCTCATATATGTGAAGGGAGGATGATCTCATATTAAAAATCTAGAATGGCTCTAACGCCTCATATAGCTCACACGACGTTAACATCTCGATGGCTCTAACGCCTCAAAATCGGTTATTCGGCTCAGGTTGCACTACTTGATACCGATTCCTACATTTTTTACCTTCTAGAGTTGAATTTGACCTTAATTAAGGAAAATGAGGTCAATATAGCATCCAATTTCCAAGTTCAAGTTGATTTAGGCTAGACATGTGAGTTATTAACGTAAATATGAAGGACATTCGAATAGAAAACAACTCCTGACAATACGTGGAGCAACTTCGAGGAAACAGAATCCAAACGTACTCAAGTGTAGGGAGAACGCTGGCGAAGGCCGACCAAGTAAGTGGCCTTACTATAACATGGTTAATATTTGATGTTGTGTGTTTACACGTGTTCAGCATGGTTAATATTTGATGTTTTGTGTTTACACGTGTTCCGTGGTTCTGCACATGTCATATGTTTGATATGTGTGAGTTGTCTATATAACGATATGACTATGATATGATATGTGAATGGTATGATAGCTCTTACGGTATGATGTGTTCGAAGATAGGTTCGAGATAACATATGGGAAGGATGCGAAAGACGTAATGTAATGATATGCTTAAAATATGTTCATGAAACGATATGATTAAGTTATGTATAGAAAATGATATGATTATGATAGGTTGATAAAATGTTATGGTTAAGATATGTTCATGAAACGTTATGGCTAGGATAAGTTTGAAAAACGATATGACTAACATATGTTCATGAAATGATAGGACTATGATATGTATAATAACGATAAGACTATAACAAGTTTAGGAAACTATATGTCTATGATATGCATATGGAACGATATGATTATGAGGTGTTCACAAAATGATATGATATGTGAATGAATAGGTTGTGATGTGAGAATGATATGATATATGTTGTGGTACGATATATGTGATAAATTGATATTTATGATATTGTGAGATCCCACATTGGTTGGGGAGGAAAATGAAACACCCTTTATAAGATGTTGAAACTTCTTCCTAGCAGATGCATTTTAAAAATTTCGAGGGGAAGCCTGGAAAAGAAAACACAAAGAAGACAATATCTTCTATCGGCGGGCTAGAACTGTTATAGTTGGTATCAGAGCTCTAGGTTATAGATTCTATAGACTAGCCTACGAGGTAGGCTTGACATATTCCATGGTCCCACCATTGATGCTCTGTTAGTGTCAGGTAAGTGATACATAAGATAAGGAAAAGAGATGTAATTGATTGCATACGTTGTTACTACATAACTATAATAAAATGTAATCCATGAATGAAAATGACATCATTAACTATATTATGGTTGACTTAATTCTATTTTTATTATAATGTAGAATATGTTATGATTTACGAAATGTGAATGTAAATTGATATATTGATGATGCTTAGATTTAGCAAGCTTGATAATGTGAATGAGAAGCTATAGTTTAGTAAGGCACTGAATGCTAGTATATGCATGCAAATAATTTTGATAAGGAAGGTTAGATGTTTTAGTTAAACGTCTCGAAGATAGTTAAAATATGCAACATTATGACCATAGAGATGGAAAAGAATGTACCAACGTATACTAACAATTAGTTTCAAATAAAAATGACCAAAGAAGCTTGATAAATGACAATATTTTATAGTTTGTTATAGATATTAAAAATGGTAGTGTCGAGAGAAATTTTCGTCAATATGAAGTGTGTAAATATGAAATTAAAGTATTGGTATGAGAAAAAAATTAAGAGGACAATATAATTCAAGAAAGTGATTAAATATTGATCTAGTTGATGGAAGGAAGCATGTCGAAGAAAAAAGAGAGTTGAAATTAAGGTTGTGCTAAGTATTTAAGCTTTCCCAACCTTAGTGTCTACTTGAATATTGATTTCAATGAAGTGCCTAAGCCACAAACCTACTACATGAATTCTGTTACTCATGAAATTTTAGGAAAATACTTAATATGACATGATAAGGTTATGTATGACATTTGGTGACCATTAGATTACGATAAAGAGGCTAAATTAGGGTAGGCATAAAATGACCAAAACACCCCTATAATCATGTACAACTGACTTATGACCAAAGTGCCTTCTAAATAGCATGAAATTTGATGAGGAGTCTTATGTCATGGTTTAAAAGGATTATAAAAAGTTAGGAGGCCTTTAGAATATGTTGAAGATTTAAACCAAGAATTGGGGTGATAAATGACCAACATACCTCTATAAAAATTCTAAAATGTTTCAAGATTCTAAAGGATCAAAGTGTGAAGAAACGTTTTATGGGACTCATTCATGAACTTAAGGGTAAGTATGCAAAATCTCATGAGGGGACTAGAGTGTGAAGAAACGCTTTATGGGACTCATTCATGAACTTAAGGGTAAGTATGCAAAATCTCATGAGGGGACTAGAGTATGTAAAAAAAAAAAAAAAAAAAAAAAAAAAACAAGTCACCTTCAAGAAAAAATAGAAAGCCTTGAATTAAGGCTAAATATTATATATAAGTATTCCAACATTAATATAACCACTTAGGTTGATTACAATAAAAAGTCTAAACCTTGAATCCGCTTGCAATTCTTCATAATATAGGCAGGACAATTTAGCAAAGTTGAGGTAGGCCGAGCCATAGACACATAAACTTTTAAGCCAGAACTTTAAATTCCTTAACATTTGTTCAAAGAGCATAGTAGCTGTGGTAATTAAGAGCAAATAATTGGCCCACGTGGTGGGAAGTTGAGGAAATTGCTGGCCTCAGCCATAATACAAAAATTGATGGTGTTACTATAACGCATGCAATTTAAATCTTAGGCACTCTAAGTACATCAATTATATCAATTATAGTAAATTAGCTAGCATGTTCAAAGACATTAAAATTCAATGAGTTTGAATACTAATCTTTTGTAGTTCAAATTATTTTTCCTCACGAACAGGTTTCGAACCACCACTAGTGTCTTCCCTACTATTCTCCAGCCTTAAAACGGGATTGTGGAATTCGGTGAGTGACTAAACTTGATAGGAATTTAATATATGTAAAGAGAGAGTTTTGAGAGATTTTCTCAAAATTTTTCAAGAAGTATTTTCATGTACGTTGATCCCTCTATAATATTTGCATGTTCATGCAAATTTGAGATTACCAAATTTTGACACTCAAAATTTCACTCAAATTTGTGGGAATAGGTGGCAAACATGCAAGTTTGGTTAAACCATATATTGACGCTTAGTATTCCACTAACTCAAACACAAATTTTTCTATTAGGTGGAGTCAACATTTTGACTTTCTCCATTTTAATTCAACCATTAGTTTAAATAATTAATTTCAAATTAAAACAATATTAAATGATCAATTAAACAATTTAATTAATATTTAACATTAATTCAAATGTCAACCCCAGTCAATTCCGGCACATATTGATTATGAATCCCTATTCATAATTAAAATATTTAAATCTTATTTAAATATCTCCAATTCTCTTTTTTTGTTTAATTCGTAATAAAAACAAAATGCGGTTAAATATATCGTATATATTTAGTGTATATTTCCTAATTTGAATTTGAACACTTCAAACTCACTCGTCACACTGTTCTAAGGTTTAGTCCAATATGAGCTAGCAGGGGGACCTAATGGACCTACAGATCATTGGCTCCAACGATCCGAGATTAACCGGCTAAACTCATTAACCTTGTTAACCAACATTTGTTAACTACAAGGACACTCCACTATAGCCTAGTAGTTGCACTCCCCTCACTATAGATATATTTCTGTCCATTTGATATAACCATAATTAGTAAGTCGATCCTTCACAGTTGTTCGTTCACAGTTGTTCGTAACTAGAGCTGGGTCAATTAGCCATTTTACCCCTGAAGTTACTTCTTGTTCCTTATGTCCCACTAATCCTCTTATGAACAATTGGTTTGTGGTCCAACCAGTAAACCGAATCCGTCTCAGGCCAATGAGTAGGTGGGGCCCCTTGTTCAAGACCTGGAGTCAATACTTAAGGGAATTACTTCTCTTCTATCCCTAAAAGTGGGTAGGAGCGAATTCATTCTTGCACCCCACGTCCCCAGCTATTCACCCAGTCTTACCCCTTAAATTGGAGGCCTATTGAGTCGGCGAACTCGAGCCACTCTCACCCATGCAAATCTAAGGATAATTCCAAATAAACAGAAGTTCATAGTTAACTCAGGATTAAGATCGAGTTACCTAGGTCATTGAATGAAAAAATCAGTCTCAACAGTAAATGACATTATAAAGTGAGAGTGGTTTTTTTCATGGTCCGATCTTATGCAATACTCATTGCATAGGATGCCCCCACTCACATGTCTCCACATGTACAATTTAGTTATCACATTGTTTATATCATATACAAAAGCGGGCCACATCCATAGTTTCCCAGAATAAGGTACTCAGCCTTATCCCTGTACTATAGATCATTTTGACTATATACTTGAACTTGATCCACTCTTATGTTTCTACATATAGTTTAAGTAATCATATTATAGTCAGAGTGTTCTTAGTTTATTGGATTTAAATTAATAATCGTAAAATTCACTTTATTCAATAACAATCTTTACTGAATAAACATCAATAATAAATTTATTGAAAACCGAATATGTTTTTGTTTACCAACTATGAGTTTTAGGACATAAAACCCAACACGTAAAAGAAGAAAGGGTATTCCTTGATGTATGAACACACAATGATACATGTGATCCCAACATTTTTCCTTTCATTATATTGTTTAACAATGCCTCTAGCATTTTAATTTCATATTATATCATTCTATTGTAACTTTTCATGTGTATATCGGGGTTGTGCATTATGCAAATTCAGTCTCAACAGGAGTTCATAGTTAGCTTAGGATTAAGATTGAGTTACCTAGGTCATCGAATGAAAAAAATCAGTCTCAACAGTAAACGGCATTACAAAGTGAGTGATTTTCTTCATGGTCCGATCTTATGCAATACTCATTGCATAGGACGCCCCCACTCACATGTCTCCATATGTACAATTTAGTGATTACATTGTTTATATCATATACAAAAGTGGGCGCATCCATAGTGTCCCCAAGATAAGGTACTCAGTCTTATCCATGTACTATAGATCTTTTTGACTATATACTTGAACTTGATCCACTCTTATGCCTCTACATATAGTTCAAGTAATCATACTATAGTCAGGGTATTCTTAGTTTATTAGATTTAGATTAATGATCGTAAAATTCACTTTATTGAATAACAATCTTTACTGAATAAACATCAATAATAACTTTATAGAATATGTTTTTGTTTACCAACTATGATAAAACCCAACACACTAGGCACGTGTCATCATACATAAGAAAAGTCTTCTGACCGAGTCAATAGTAAGACCACTTACTTGATTAGCTTAAGTTGTTGTCACGAATTTTACCTTAACAAAAGTTCGATTCTGTACTTTGAAAGGCAAGTCAACCTACATGAGCTTATAACATCAGTTTCAACTNCACTGAATAAACATCAATAATAAATTTATTGAAAACCGAATATGTTTTTGTTTACCAACTATGAGTTTNCATGTGTTAAACTTCATGCTAACTACAGAGTCTTTGCAAGAATAAAGTCTTAAAATATTTATTTAAGTTTGTTATAATATNGTAAAAGAAGAAAGGGTATTCCTTGATGTATGAACACACAATGATACATGTGATCCCAACATTTTTCCTTTCATTATATTGTTTAACAATGCCTCTAGCATTTTAATTTCATATTATATCATTCTATTGTAACTTTTCATGTGTATATCGGGGTTGTGCATTATGCAAATTCAGTCTCAACAGGAGTTCATAGTTAGCTTAGGATTAAGATTGAGTTACCTAGGTCATCGAATGAAAAAAATCAGTCTCAACAGTAAACGGCATTACAAAGTGAGTGATTTTCTTCATGGTCCGATCTTATGCAATACTCATTGCATAGGACGCCCCCACTCACATGTCTCCATATGTACAATTTAGTGATTACATTGTTTATATCATATACAAAAGTGGGCGCATCCATAGTGTCCCCAAGATAAGGTACTCAGTCTTATCCATGTACTATAGATCTTTTTGACTATATACTTGAACTTGATCCACTCTTATGATTTTTTTTTTTTTTTTCTTTAATCCACTCTTACTTTTTCTCTCTAAAGTACATCCGATTGATTTCGTTTTCTTCGTGTTCCGTTTCTTCGTCCGATTTTTCTGTTCCCAAGAATAAGGTGGGCTGCATTGGAGAATAAGGTTCCCAAAAATAAGGTGGGCCACATTTTTCGATTCTTAAGTAATCACTCTTCATATCGTATATAAAAGTGGGCCAAATCCAAAGTGTCCCCAAAATAAAGTACTCAACCTTATCTCTATTCCTGTACTATAGATCATTTTGACTAATATACTTGAACTTGATCCACTCTTATGTCTCTACATATAGTTTAAGTAATCATACTATAGCCAGAGTATTCTAAGTTGATTGGGTTTAGATTAATGATCGTAAAATAAATTCAATAACAATCTTTACTGAATAAACATCAATAATAACTTTATTGAAAATAGAATATGTTTTTATTTACAAACTATGAGTTTTAGGACATAAAACCCCACATCTTACCCTTGAAATGGGACGCTTATTGAGTCGGCGAACTCGGGTCACTCTCACCCATGCAAATCCAAGGATAATTCTGAATAAATAAGAGTTCATAGTTAGCTCAAGATTAAGATCGAGTTACCTAGGTCATCGAATGAAAAAATCAGTCTCAACAGTAAACGACATTATAAAGTGAGAGTTGTTTTCTTCATGGTTCGATCTTATGCAATACTCATTGCGTAGGAAGCCCCCACTCACATGTCTCCACATTTAAAATTTAGTAATCACATTGTATATATCCATGTACTATATAGATCATTTTGACTATATACTTGAACTTGAATAAACATCAATAATAGCTTTACTAAAAATAAAATATGATTTTGTTTACGAACTATGAGTTTTAGGACATAAAACCCAACACCATAAACATACCATCATTTCTAAAAGGGCTCTGGGTCTTTTCTTTCACGTGACTTTTCAAATTAACTTTCCTAACAAATTTACCAAAGTTAACATTTTTCATTCTAAGTTTATTTTAATAAAACTAACGTTTAGCATTTTAAATTTATTCCAAAAAAACTCCCCCATAAACTTAAATATGCTATATTCAACGATTCCACCTGCGCTGTTTTTGTTTTCTCGTGCTCAGTCGTGGTTTCTTCAATTTCCTCTCCTTGTCCTCGAGCAAACTAAGCTTGTCCTTTTCTGACGAAACTTCATTTGGAGCTTCTCGAGAACAGCCCATTTGAGACACCAACTCCTCATTTCTCCCGTTTTTAGCCACGCTCGACTCAGACGTCATAGCTTCCTTCAGTTTACTCAATTCCCATCGCAAGTCCGCAACAACATTTTCCACTTCCATTTTTGTGTCCTCCATTTTGGCTTTATCACAAGTGATTATCTCAATCGTGTGTTGTAAATTCACATCCTCCTGTTGGACCCGATTCAGATTCACGTCGAGTGAGTCTCTCTGTTTTGTTAGCATCTCTATACCTTTCACCTCCTTTACTAGCTCTTTCAATAGATCATCAATCTCCACTAATAAGTCATTCTTTTCTTTTTCAATCTCTACTTTCTCCTTCGAAAGGCTCTCGTTCAGCGATTTTAACGTCTGCAATTAGGACTTCTCCACAAATTTATCTACGGTAGTTTTGGGTTGTTGCTCTGAGTCTCTTTTCTCTTCCTCATGATTCGGCAGTTTCTTCGTTTGCTGATCGTGTGGGCTTCTTCTTCGCCATTGTTTTGGGATTTTAAAGGGATTATGGCTTGCATTTGCATCATCTGTTTCTCATGTTCAATCTGCGTTTCTGCCATCCTTTCTCTCCATTCCATCTTTTCTTCTCCCATTTTCTCTTCCATTCTCATCCTCTTTCTTCTTTCTTCCTCAAATTTTCTTTCCTGCCATTGGAGCTCTCTCTCTTCGAGCTCAAGCTCTCTATTATCCGGTTTTTCATCCTTCTTCGTTTTTCTCGTCTCCAATATTGCGATTTAGCCAAATCCGTTGCGTATCACCTCATTTCCAATAGCTTCCACCGCCTCATGACTACCACCATCGTCTTTCATGTCGTCGTGTTCTTTTGCTTTCAGCTCTTCATTTTGGGCCTTCAAGAGAATACCTTCGTTTGTTGCGTCATCCAAAGCTAGATTGATCGTTTCTTCCACCTTTTTCTCGATTCGACACTCTCGTGCAAAATACCTCACTCTGCCACAATTGTAACATTTGTTGGAGTTACAATCATTTGCATAGTGACCATATTTTTTACATTTATAGCATTGAATGTTGGAATAATATCCTTGATTGCGTCCTCTTCAACGCCAATTTTCTTGGCTCGACTGTCTCTTCTCCTTATAATGTCCTTTATTTCTGCTGCCTTGACAACCTCGACCATTTCTGTGACTTCCACGACCTCTACCTTGAACATTTTGAGAGTAGAGTACCTTTTCATCTTTTATTGATGTCTTGGTTTGAAGTGCTTGATCGAGTGTTTCCTTCTTCTTCTTCTTACGTTGCTCGTGTGCCTCGAGAGAACCGGCGAGCTCATTGACCGTGAATATTGCTAGGTCCTTTGACTCTTCTATCGCACATACAACATTCTTGAAGTTGTTGGTTAATGACCTCAAGATCTTTTTCATAACCCGTGTCTCGGGTAACATTTCTTCGTTTTGGTTCAGTTGGTTTACCACAGTCTGTACGTGCATAATGTAGTCAGATACATTTTTTGACTCCTTCATCTTTATGCTCTCCAACTCGCCACGAAGAGTTTGGAGATGCACTTGCTTGACTCGGTCGGTTCCTTTGAACATTTTTCTAAAGTGTCCCATGCTTCTTTTGAAGTAGTTACCCTGGCAATCTTCTCAAAGCCCGACTCGTCAACGGCTCGGAACAATATGTATAATGCCGCCTTATCCTTTGATCGAAATTCTTTTAAAGCCTTGTTTTGTGCCACCGTATAACCCGTGGTATCCTTTGGTTCTTCGAAACCTTCTTCGACCACTTCCCATGCATCTTGAGAACCGAGAAGAGCTTTCATTTGGATGCTCCAATTCTCGTAGTTCATCTTTGTTAGTCGTGGTAGCGACATTTGACCCATCACATTCACCATCAACTCTGATAACAATTTGTTAAATAAGACTTTTTGTGAAGTAAATTTCACACACACTAACGATAGAACGCTTCGATACCACTTTGTGAAAATACTACTCGCGTACTTGTGAAGGAGATGTTGAGAGAGGAGAGACAAAGAGACAAAGAATACTGATTTTATCAAAAAGCCTTTTCTATTGCTTTGTATTTCTTTTCTCTCTTGTTGTCTGTGTTGCTCTCTGTTTTGCTCTACTTACAATAAAAGAATTAGGTATAGGTATTTATAACTTTTCTAACACTAATAATAGGAATGAGAGAGCACCCATAAACCTACCATCATTCCTAAAAGGGCTCTGGGCCTTTTCTTTCACCTTAGTTTTCAAATTAACTTTCCTAACAATTTCAAATTAACTTTCCTAACAAATTTAGTAAGGTTAACATTTTTCATTTTAAGTTTATTTTAACAAAACTAACCTATAGCATTTTAAGTTTATTCCAACAAGAGCAACCAAGTAGTCGACGCACTGAGTCGAAAGGGCGAACATGCGGCCCTGTACATGTTAGCCCATATTAACTCAAGTAAGATCGATGGATCGATGCGCGACATCTTAAAAGGACATTTACTTCAAGACCCGTCGGCCAAAACCGTTGTTGAACTAGCCAAAGTTGGGAAGACATGATAATTTAGGGTCAACCGAGACCTTCTATTGAAAAAAGGAAACGGGTTATATGTCCCAAGAACAGGAGGACTAAGGAACAAGCTCATCCAAGAATGTCAAGATACTTTATGGGCTGGACACCCTGGGTGGCAACGAACTTATGCCTTAATAAAAAAGAGGTATTTCTGGCCAAATATGGGTGATGACATAATGCAATACACCAAGACATGCCTCATTTACTAACAGGACAAAGTCGAGAAAGCCAAACTATGTCTCTAGATTTCATAATACCACCCAAAAGTTGGTGAGTATGAAGCCATCTTGGTTACCATAGACTGATTCTCGAAATACACAATGTTCGTTCCTACCCCCTAAATATGCTTGACCAAACTAACAGTCCAACTATTTTTCAAACAGATTATGAAGAAGGGCATTCCATCGAACATCATTAGCGATAGGGATGGTAGATTCATTGGCACATTCTGGACTGAGTTATTCGCCTTCTTGGGAACGACATTAAACATCTCTGCAAGCTACCATCCCCGGGAGTGTCTTGGAGAATGAATTAAGAAAACATAACAAGAAACTTATGACAAGAACAAGAAGAATAATAAGAAAGAAAAGAGTGCGATACCCTAGCATATCAAGGACACGATTAAGAGCCTACAAGTAGGCTTGCTTACTAAGTCTTTGTACTCATTCCCTATTCTCCATTTTTTCAGGTAATATAAGGAGCTGGTCAAGGTCGGGAGCGGACTCTAGAGCTAGGTTTCAATCCTGGGACCTTTGGGTTATGGGCCCACCACGCTTCCGCTGCGCCACTCTAATTTGTTAAAAAAGAGGAGCTATTGTGATCTATGCTCCAGGGTGATTTATGGATGTTATCTTCCTGTTAAGCTTGTTTGCTTGTATTGTGCATGATTTAGTATGTGTCGGCTCCAAGTGTTCGACAGTGTGTTCAATATGTCTAGCGTTTTTATTTACATAGAGATAGGGTGTAAGTGTTAGGTTGGTTGTACAATGACTTAGGTCAAGATGCCTCCACTAAACTAAGCACTATAGTTTCGTGGCGACGATATAAGGGTCTGTACCCTATTACTCCATGATTAAAGAAAGAGTCGACGACTCAGAATAGAGTAATTTGGAGCCAAAAGCTCGTGCTAAGCAACCTAGCTAGCCGAGGAATCCAATAAACCTCTTCAACTCCTAGACATGACCAAGAATCATTTTAAAACCATGAGACTGACGACGATGCATAACGATCCAAAGCGGATAATATATGCTAGCAATGATTTTTCTGCTGTTACATAAAAATAATAGTCAAGATGGCTGAGTTGGTCTAAGGTGCCAGTTTTAGGTATTGATCCAAAAAGGCTTGGGTTTGAATCCCATTCTTGACATGATTTTTTTTTTATTGTGAGATTCGGCAAACGATTGGGGAGGTTTAATTGTCAACGTTTTAAAAGTGAGGCTACCATATGTAACGAGAAATGTAGCGATGGGGACGATCTGTAAAACTCAGGACTCACGGATTAAAAAGCTATTATCAATTTTTTCTTTTTAGTTTATTTACTCAATCTTTTGGCATATTCAATTGGTTTGTTGTCTATCAAATATCGTGGGACCTATGGGTTATGGGCCCACTACACTTCTGCTGCACCACTCTGATTTGTTAAATAAGAGGATTAGCTATTGTGATTTGTGCTCCAGGGTGATTTATGGATGTTATCTTCCCGTTGAGCTTGTTTGCTTGTATTGTGCGTAGTTTAGTATGTGTCGACTCCAAGTGTTCGACTGTGTGTTCAACATGTCTAGCATTTTTTATTACATAGAGTTAGGGTGTAAGTGTTAGGTTGGTTATACGATGACTTTGGTCAAGATGCCTCCACTAGACAAAGCACATTAGTTTCATGGCAACTATAAGAGGGTATATACCCTATTACTCCAAGACTGAAGAAAGAGTCGAGGAGTTAGGATAGAGTAACCTGGAGCCAAAAGCTAGTGTTAAGCAACCTAGCTAGCCTTGGAATCCAATAAACCTCTTCAACTCCTAGACATGACCAAGATGCATTTTAAAACCATGAGACTAACGGCGATGCATAACGATCCAAAGCGGATAATATATGCTAGCAGTGATTTTTCAGCTGTTACAAAAAAGTAATAGTCATGAGCCAAGTAATAGTCAAGATGGCTCAGCTGGTCCACGGCACTAGTTTCTAGTATTGATTTAAAAGGGCATGGGTTGAATCCCATTCTTGACATGATTTTTTTATTGTGAGAATCGGCAACGACTAGGGAGTTTTAATTGTCAACCTTTTAAAAGTGAGGCTACCATATGTAACAAGAAACGTAGCGATGGGCGATCTGTAAAACTTAGGGCGCCAGGTTTCAATCTTGGAACCTGTGGGTTATGGGCCCACCACGCCTCCACTACGCCACTCTGAATGGTTAAAAAAGAGAATGAGTTATTGTGATCTGTTCTCCAGGGTGATTTATGGATGGTTTCCAGTTTAGCTTGTTTGCTTGTATTGTGCATGGTTTAGTATGTGTCGGCTCCAAGTGTTCGACTGTGTGTTCAACATATCTAGTGTTTTTATCTACATAGAGCTAGGGTGTAAGTGTTTGGTTGGTTATACGATGACTTAGGTCAAGATGCCTCCACTAGACTAAGCACCTTAGTTTCATGGGGACAATAAGAGGGACTATATCCCATGAGGCTGACGACGATGCATAACATGCCAAAGCGGATAATATATGCTATCAGTGATTTTTCGACTGTTACAAAAAAATAATAGGCAAAATGGCTGAGTTGGTCTAAGGCGCCCGTTTCAGGTACTTGGTCTAAAAAGGGCATGGATTTGAATCTCATTCTTGACATGAATTTTTTATGGTGAGATTCGGCAACAATTGTAGAGGTTTAATTGTCAATTATAAGGCTACCATATGTAGCGGTGGGAACTTTCTGTATAACTTTGGAGTCATGGACTAAGAAGCTCATATCAATTAATTTTGTATGCTTATTTATCATATCTTTCCATATCCAATTGGTTGGTTGTCTGTAATCTCTGGTCTAGAGTGATTTATGGATGCTATCTTCCCATTGATCTTTAGGTGTTGAACATTGTGTTCTTCCTATCTAGCGTGTTTATCTACATAGAGCTAGAGTCTAAGAGTTAGGTTGGTATCTTCCTATGATTAGTAAGTCGATTCTTCACAGGTCGTTCGTAACTAGAGCGGGGTCAATTTACCGTTTTACCCCTAAAGTTACTTCTTGTTCCTTGAGTCCCACTGATCCTCTAATGAACAATTGGTTTGTGGTCCAACCACCAAACCGAATTCCTCTCGAGCCAATGAAAGGGTGGGGCTCCATGTTCAAAACTTGGATTCGGTACTTAAGGGAACAACCTCTCTACTATCTCTAAAAGCGGGTAGGAGTGAATTCCATCTTACACCCTATGTCCCTAGCTATTCACCCAGTCTTACCCCTGAAATGGGAGGCTTATTGAGTCGGCGAACTCGAGCCACTCTCACCCATGCAAATCTAAGGATAATTCTGAATAAACAGGAGTTCATAGTTTGCTTAGGATTAAGATCGAATTACCTAGGTCATCGAATGAAAAAATCAGTCTCAATAGTAAACGACATTATAAAGTGAGAGTGGTTTTCTTCATGGTCCGATTTTATGCAATACTCATTGCACAGGATGCCTCCACTCACATGTCTCCACATGTACAATTTGGTGATCACATTGTTTATATCATATACAAAAATGGACCGCATCCATAGTGTCCCTAGAATGAGGTACTCAAACTTATCCCTGTACTATAGATCATTTTGACTATATACTTGAACTTGATCCACTCTTATGTCTCTACATATAGTTAAAGTAATCATACTATAGCCAGAGTGTTCTTCGTTTATTGGATTTAGATTAATGATCGTAACATTCACTTTATTCAATAACAATCTTTACTGAATAAACATCAATAATAAATTCATTGAAAACCGAATATGTTTTTGTTTACAAACTATGAGTTTTAGGACATAAAACCCAACACGTAAAAGATGGAAGGGTATTCCTTGATGCATGAACACACAATGATACATGTGATCCCAACATTTTTCCTTTCATTATATTGTATAACAAATGCCTCTAGCATTTTAATTTATATTATATCATTCTATTGTAACTTTTCATGTGTATATTGGGGTTGTGCATTATACAAATTCAGCACATTGCTTGTCAAGCATATCATATCACATGTCTCATCCTGTCAAACATATGCCATATCATAAACTTACCATTTCTTCTTACGTATCATATAACATTTTATAGCATCATCACATCATTCATTGTACATCATCATCATACATTATAGTCAAAACATCATAAATATAAAGAATAAATGACACGTGAAAGGGCCACCAGGCATATCTCATCATACATTAAATAAGTCGTCCAACCTATTCGATAGTAAGACCACTCATTTGGTTGTCCTTAGCCGGAATTCTCCCTAAATACGAGTATGTTTGTTTTTCGTCCCTTGAAATTTCTCCTATTATTACTGGCTATCATTTCCGATTAGAATGTCCATCTCGTATGGTTGGTAGCTATAATTTCTTAACTCGGTTTAGCATAAGTCGAGAAATTGAATCTTATGCTGACCTTAATATCCTTAAACAAGGTCCATTTCAGCTTTAGGATAGTCGAGACGATAAAAATTGGGCAAAATACACCATAGCGAGCCGAGGAGTTGGATTATAAGTTGCGAAGCCATGCCTAGCCAACTGAGTCGCGTAAGTTGAAGAAATTTCTGGCTGTATGCGTGACACGTGGTGCAGTGAGATGCGAATGCGTATTTTTCGTTGATCGAGTTTTTTTTTTTTTTTCCGCCGTTACAGAGTTTGTTTGTGTTTCATTTTCAGAATGGTGTATAAATTTCAAATTTATTTCATTTTTGTGCTTGAAATTTTTCTATAAAATCTAGACTTTGACATTGAGGTTGAAGTCCATATTTTTTTCTCCAATAGCAACTTTAATATTTTCTTCAGGTACTCACTTTTTTATTATGTTTCTCAGTATTTAAGAACTTAAATGATTAACAAACACTTTAGAACTTAAATGATTAACAAACACTTTGTTAGAGTAGTACTGCAACAAGCACACTACTTGTGTAGAAAAGAAAAGATTTGATGTGATGTAAGGCAACGATGATGGATTTATCTAAGAGTTCCATTGATGAATGANCAGGCATATCTCATCATACATTAAATAAGTCGTCCAACCTATTCGATAGTAAGACCACTCATTTGGTTGTCCTTAGCCGGAATTCTCCCTAAATACGAGTATGTTTGTTTTTCGTCCCTTGAAATTTCTCCTATTATTACTGGCTATCATTTCCGATTAGAATGTCCATCTCGTATGGTTGGTAGCTATAATTTCTTAACTCGGTTTAGCATAAGTCGAGAAATTGAATCTTATGCTGACCTTAATATCCTTAAACAAGGTCCATTTCAGCTTTAGGATAGTCGAGACGATAAAAATTGGGCAAAATACACCATAGCGAGCCGAGGAGTTGGATTATAAGTTGCGAAGCCATGCCTAGCCAACTGAGTCGCGTAAGTTGAAGAAATTTCTGGCTGTATGCGTGACACGTGGTGCAGTGAGATGCGAATGCGTATTTTTCGTTGATCGAGTTTTTTTTTTTTTTTCCGCCGTTACAGAGTTTGTTTGTGTTTCATTTTCAGAATGGTGTATAAATTTCAAATTTATTTCATTTTTGTGCTTGAAATTTTTCTATAAAATCTAGACTTTGACATTGAGGTTGAAGTCCATATTTTTTTCTCCAATAGCAACTTTAATATTTTCTTCAGGTACTCACTTTTTTATTATGTTTCTCAGTATTTAAGAACTTAAATGATTAACAAACACTTTAGAACTTAAATGATTAACAAACACTTTGTTAGAGTAGTACTGCAACAAGCACACTACTTGTGTAGAAAAGAAAAGATTTGATGTGATGTAAGGCAACGATGATGGATTTATCTAAGAGTTCCATTGATGAATGAGCTCGAATACCTTTGTTCGACTATTATATAAAGAAAAACCTTTCTCATCAGCACCCTAAATGCAAAGCGAATAGTTGCATCGGTCTTGAAGCCAAATTTCATTCTCTGGCCAAAAAACCTCGAACGAAAGCTTTCCATAATTACTGCTAAAGTTACACCAGAACAATGTTATCTGCCACAAATTCTCTTTGAATTCCGAGTTGTATTCCTGTTTGAACTGGAACGTTCCCCTAAATTAGAAAATTATGTTAGGACACCAATTCAAATGAAAAAAATGAAAGGAATAGAAAATAAATATGGATCTAGAAATTTTTTATGTTAGGTCAAATGGGCATAAATTCCTATTTGAACCCAAAAGAACTTGTAAGATAAAAAATAAGAAAAAATTGTGACTATAATTTTTCAATAATCAAATTCATATTTTTTATTTTTTATTTTTTCATAATTTGAGATAAGAAAATGAACATGGATATGTGGAATTTTGAAATTCCACCCCAACCCTTAAATAAAAATTAAAAAAAAAAACTATTAAATCCATAAATTTAGATATACAGAAAATAATATGGTCTAGTGGAATAATTTTTCATAGTGCAACACCCTTATTTACCTAAATTATCGTTTTTTGATTTGTAATGGGTCAGTAAAGGTACGTCTTGATAATTAAGAATCATCACTTTCCAACGAGAATGTGGATATTGGGTTGCAAAACAAGTGAAAACGTTAGAAGTTGATGCAAAAGTAAACAACAAAATCATATAGAGATTATTAGTAGCCTTTATGTTACTCTTTTTTCTTTCCTGACACCAATCACATACTTTTCCCAACTCCATTGGGATGTCTCCTTCTCAAGTTTTTTCTATTTTGGTGCTCCAATTTTTTTTTGAATAAAATTGAGTCGTGTATATTCATTTAGAAGTTAGTATTTTATTTTTCGATATCAACTTGGATATTATATTGACATACATGCACTATTTTGTTAAAAGTCTCTTTATAATTGAGATCTCAAATGTTTAATAGACTTGCTTTTATTAGATAAATATTGTAGTAAGCACACAACTTCTAAAGAAAGGAAACCATTTCATGTAAAGTGGAGAAATGGTTATGGTTTATTCTAAGAAACCCATGTATGAATGAGATAACTTTGTTTTACTATTAAAAGAGAAAAACTATGACTTCCCTAATTTTCTATTACCTAATCAACCAAAATGCATTTGCTCATATAAAACAACCTTAATGACATGGCTTTTATAACTGGGTTCATAATACCAAGGATCAGCTAACTTGGGAATCAACCAACAACTAACTAGGGAAAACAAGTGCAATTATTTATTAGTCAAAAGGAAATCTCGAGTAGAGCAGCTATAGTCCTACAAGCCCTCCCTTTAACTTCCATAGCCTTCGCAGCGTTCACCGTCAACCATACAGGGGAGTCTCGCCTTTACCTGAAAATGTAGGTAGCACCTAGCTTCCCTGGTAGAGACTGAGTCATTAGCTTGTTGATTACTGGATAGGTTTCGTATGACGATTTATAATGCGTCCACCAACGTAGTTTTCAAGTCTTGGGAGGGCTGAGGTGTCACTGGTGGCGGGAACGGCATGGCTATATCAGGCTCTTCCCCGGAGTCCTCGTGGTCCAGACCTCATCCTCTTCCACCTCTCCCTCTACCCCTAAGTGTTGGTCGTCCTCTAATACCCCCTCCTCGTGTTCTATGTGACATATCTAAACATAGTAGTAGCTACTGAGTCACATAATAATCTATCAAATTCTATGATACAATCACGCAGACCGCGCATGCATACAGACATATGTTAATCGTAGCCACCAGATATATCATATTACAACCAATCTTGTCACGTCATGGAACATACTAACATTTAAAACATGAGAACATGCACATCATATCATATCTAAAAAAAACAACAAAAATCAAATTAAAAACAAAATAGAAAAAGAANCAAAAGAGGAACATACACCTAACTATGACGGTGCATTTGCTGGAGGACCATGGAAGTACCTTAGACCTACATCGTAGGTCAGTGTACAAGATCTATGACCTAGCGCTCTGATACTGTAACTCCTCTAATTTTCTTTAACCTAATTAGCAAAGTTACCTTGCATTCATAAGGCAAAAATGCGGAAACTCATATAAAACAACCTTAATAACAACGACATGGCTTTTATAATTAGGTTCATAACACGAAGGATCAACCTAACTCGGGAATCCACCAACAACTAACTAGGAAAAATAAATGCAATTATTTATTATTCAAAGGAAATCTCGAACAGAGCATCTATTATCCTACAAGTCCTCCCTTTAACTTCCAAGGCCTTCGCAATGTTCACCGTCAACTCTACAGGGGTGCCTTGCCTTTACTTGAAAATGTAGGTAGCACGTGGCTTGAGTATTTTATAAAATAACTAGTAAGTTGCCCCACTATGTAGGTTAGGCATACAATACACATTTAGAACACATGCAAATCATGTGCAGCACACATGCACAAATACAAGCATAAAAACTTGAAGGGGACTTGTCTTCCATTCCCTTTACATGGCCTTTAGGTCCTTACTTTATCTGGGCAGGGTGGATGTGTGGTACTTCTCCACACACGGCCCACATATGTAAATATAGGCCCACCAGGCGGATTCGTATATAAACCTCTTGAGCTTGGCTTGGTCGAGTACCCGTGTTACATGTTACTAGACGCTACAGAACACGAAAGGGTTGCATGATATCATAGCGAGCATAATGTAGAATGTATGCGTCCGTACCATCATAACATAACAGGGAAGTACGCCTATGCACGTAACACACAACATGCATGAGATCCCTAAAGCTTACCTCCATGGCATTATGCATACAACATTCATTCCCTTGTCATGTTACATAGAATGGCTTAGTTAAGCATTATGTAAGCGTATCATAGTATGTAAGCGTATCATAGTTTCCCAGACACCACATCTATGGCATGCAAAGCTCTCAACACATTCATGACATGTCAACTAATTTCATGCATACAAGGTAAACAATTTATGGCAAAACAGAATCACATAAGCATGGCATACATCGACATTTCACAACAAAAACACATGGCATAGTATACATCGACAACACACATGGTACAATATGAANTGCAAAGGTCACAAGGCACGCACGATCATACATATACAGTAACTAACACCAACAGTAAGGTTACTTACATCTCTGGCCTTGGCCAAAGTCACTCGCGATAGGTTAACTTTGACGCCTAACTACTCCCTATAAAACCATATTATACACCTAGAGTCTTTTTATAATGAAACCTAACTAAATCTTATGTCTAACTATCAAGGTACGTTCCTATCATAACCTTTTTTAGCAAAATGGAGTTACACTGACCTTAGATGGTTGAAACAAGGGCGGAAACGGCTCTAGAAGGAGAAAAAACCTAGGATTCGGTATATTATTTGTATACCAAGCTGCTAAGTCGAGTCGCCGAGCCACCAAGCCACATCGTCGAGACGAGCTGCAGAATACAACGGAGTTGCCGATGAAGCCGAAGTACAGAGCCAACAAGACAAGACGTTATTGGCGGTGCACGACTTCTAAACGCTGGGTACGAAACCCAGAGTTAGTGTCCAAATGCAGGCTGCAATGCACGGGCCGTACGTTGGCTGAAGCGAGCTCGCTGGTACCCGAAGAACCTGACCCGCGATCCGTTGCCCTATCTTCCTCACCCGAGAGTCCAAACGAACCCTAATCATGCAACCTGACTACTGTTGCCGATGGCACTGTCGCCGTGCGTTCATCATTGATGAGGCCTCTGTCCCTCTCGTTACGAAGTACCCCGACATTGGTTCGCTCCTACTTAAGAAGTCACAAAGGTCCGAAGCGTTGGGACGTTATCGATTCCTCACCTCAATCTTTCTGCTTCTCTCTCACAGGTACAAAATGACTCAAGGAAAAGACAACTACGTAGATACCCTAGTGTTTAATGTGGAAACTCAGGAAAATAGTACGTCCTATTAGTAACCTTCGCCGAGAATCGCTAGATTTCTGGCATTTTCTTTGTTTTTTTCTTCGAAACTCATATCGTTTCAAAAACCCTTCTCATCAACATCTGAAATGCAGTGCCAATAGTTACATCGTTCTTGAAGCCAAACATCATTATCTGGCCAAAACACCTCGCACGAAGCATGTCCAAGATTGCTACTAAAGTTGCACCAAAACATTGTTGTCTAGAAAAAAAATTTCAACTTGAATTTTAAACTGTATTCGTAATGGTTATAAAAAAAAAAAAGAGAATAATCCAGCCACCGGAAAAGGCCTAAGAATTTATGTGCAGTGCTGAAATCCCTACACCTTCTACCCACGTGCCCTCCCCAACGCGAAGTATACACAAAATGAAGCCATGCCCCAGTCTTCCCTCACAACACATCCCTACAATAAAGGAAATGCGAGCAATGGAGAAGATGAACGATCATTGTGGTTTTCCAATGAACGCAAATCGGTGATTTTAATTGCCGAGTCCAAGGGTATCTAAGTAACCGAGTAGTTACAAATGGAAATAGTACGTCCTATTAGTAACCCAGGGTTTAATGTGGGGACTCAGGCAAACCGAACCGCAACCTCTTTTTTAAAATCGCCCTCAATCTCCCCTTGATATATAGATGATATTTCCATCAGTTGGAGAATGAAGCATAGAGAAAAAGATCGACATAAAGAGATCGTATTCATGGTGGGGAGGGGAAATTGCAGACGAGCGTCGAATGTTTCATATATTTGAAACGAAGCATAGATCTGCAATGGTAGTCACATCCATGGCTTTGTGAATTCATGGGGGAAGGTGGAAAGATAGGAAGAAGGAAAAAGGGATCAAAAGTCGACGGTGAGGAGCTCTTGAGAAGAGAGAAAAAAGTTTCGAAAAATTCACATACAGTCGTGTGGAGAAGAAATTTCAATCGGGTCGGGTCAGATTCTTGTAAACCATGATTACAACCCCTCACTCAAATTAAGACAAACCTAAGGCTCGACCTAGGACTAGTGCGAAGCCCAGCAGTTACAAACAAGGCCCTTACGCCCACTTGCAATGCTCGGCCCACCTGCAGCATCGATCGCTCGACCCACTACAACTATTTAGCCCAATCGAGTCCAGTACCATCGGACACAACTTGCGCACCGTAGGAACAACCCAAGAGAAAGACACAAACTCTGTGCCTTGACTCGATTCTCGACCCACACACGCATCTTCTCCATCAAGCGATACTTATTGTGCATGCCGACGTTGAATCCTTTAGCTCAGTCGGTTCAACGCAGCTCGACTCACCTCGGTGTAGCTTATCGACTTAAAACTCTGTCATTCGGCTCGGTATAGACATTTTGGTACTTATTTCTACATGTGTTACCCTCCCAGAGATATATTTGACCTTAATTAAGGAAATTAAGATCAATATAACATCTTATTTCAAAGTTCATGTTTATTTCGGCTAGAAATGTGAGTTATTAATGAAAATGAGATGGACGTTCGAATAGAAAGAAACTTCCGATGATACCTGGAGCAACATCGAGAAATAGAATCCAATTGTACTCAAGTGTAAGGAGAAGGCTTGCTAAGGCAAACCAAGTAACTAAGCTTACAATCGTTTCGGTTAAAAGTTTGTTTGTATGATAACACGTGTAACGAACAAAAATTTTCTACTTAATTTAAGGTCGCTACTGTATACATATCATAAACATTTAATGCGGAAATACTTCATTTAAATCGAGCTTTGATGATTGCAGCCAGCTTTTATGATTGTAGCCACTGCAAATGCAATTGAGCAAAGAAGCAGACCAATTACAAGGAGGAGCTTAAGGGAAGCATAGAAGGGACCTTTTACATGTTGTTGGTAATTGCTATTGGCGACCCCATCTTTGCATGGTCCTAAATATGGGCCGCAGAGATCAGGATTGCCCAGAAACGATGTGTAATTGAAGTAGCTGAATTGCCCACTTCCCGGAACTAAGCTGGAGAGGTTGTTGTATGAGAAATCTACAGAGGTCAAGCTCTGCATACTGGCTATGGAAGCTGGGATTCCACCGATTAAATGGTTCTTTGAAAGATTTAGGTAATTCAAGATTCTCATACTCGTAAGCTCGTTCCGACTGAGATCGACGAAGGTTAGCAGCTTGCATTGGCTAATCTCCGGTGCGATTGGACTTGAAAACTTGTTGTTACTGAAATCAATATTTGAAAGTTGCTGTAACCGCCCAATCTCAGGTGGGATTTGACCGGAGAATTTGTTTCCGTCGAGGAGTAGATTCTGGACGCCGGAGAAGTTGCCGATGGTGGGTGGAATCGACCCGGAGAGGCGATTGTTCGAGAGACTAATCTGGCCCAGATTGACGGAGATTGAATCGGTTACAGGGAACTCGCCGGAGAGGTAATTGTCCTCAGAGAACACTCGTACAACTAAGAGAGACAATAAACCAACTTTCTCTTTATTCAACTTGTTACATAATACATATATATATATAGACAGAATAGCCACACTAACCGCTAGTAACTACCCTTAACCGCTAATTACTTCCCTCAACTGACATACATTGAAATACAAACAGTAAATAAGATGAATTACAGTTAATACAAGATTAAATAAACTAACAAATCATCCCCTTAATCTTGTATTTTGATCTTAGCATTCTTATATTCTTCAAACCAATTCTTTTAGTAAACGTTCTAACCATATTCCTTGACAAGCAGCTGACGTCGCCACAATATACTCCGCTTCACAGGATGAAAGTGCCACCCTCTTTTGTTTCTTTGAAGTCCATGTAATTGGATTCTCATGCAATTGTTTCTTTCTACTTGCTTTGCCTTCACATAATGACATCCAATATCAATAGTTCCTTGAACCGGTTTGATTACTTGTTCAACACTGCCGCTGTCGCCATTATCGCCACCTTCCTTCTTCTCTGTCATCATTTCAATGGGCAACTGCTTTTCATCGACAGTTTTAATTACCTGTTCTACTTGTCCGGCCAACGGCTTTTTCTCAACAGGTTTAATTACCTGTGCTACTTCAATTGCACTGCCGGAAACAATGGCCTCCTTCTCCTTCTCTGCTTTCATTTCTTCGGCGACCTGTTTTTCAATAGTCCTTCTCTTTTATCTCCTTTGATTTCGCTACCTCCGTTGCCACATTCTGGACTTCCGCCACAACGCCATCGCTCTTATCCTCGGATTCAAACTTCACAGCGCCAACGATTTTCTCGCCATCGCTCTTCTTCTCTTCTCGCTTCTCTGTTTTTTCCTCCGATTCAATCTTCACATCTCCACGTCCTTTTATCTCTACAAGTGATCCATCTCCGAACTTCACCGTGCCGGTCACTGACTCGTTCAATTTCGAGAACCAACTTCGACAACCAGTCATGTGATTGCTGGCTCCCGTATCTAGGAACCAAATGTTGTTTTTCTTCTCAATTTCTTCCGGGACAATCTTCTCTTCATAAAGAGCCATTTCCGTCAACTCTGGTGAACTGAGAGTTCGGACCTCACAAACTTGTGCCGTAAGTAAGGCTGGCTCATCCTCATCACTTTGCGTCTCAGTTAAATGCGCCTGATTCTCCCTTTTCTTCGATCTACAGTGGGATGCATAATTATCCTCCCTTTTCTTCGATCTACAGTCGAATGCATAATGGCCAATCTTTTGGCAATTATAACACTTCACCTTCCGACATTCTGAGGCATAGTGGCCTA